>NC_051157.2:137920401-138034956 GCF_013339745.2 Dermacentor silvarum
GAGGCCTTTGATCCGTATGTCACACAAATTAAATCCATCTCCCGAAATATCACGGGAGATGGATTATTAACACGTTGGATTGAAGACTTTTTTAACTGACCATTCCCAATACGTCCTGTTTGAGCAAGTACCACCAGAAACCTTGTCTGTCACGTCCGGAGTACCACAAGGCTCCGTTCTGGGGCCTTCGTTATATCTTATTTTTAATAATGATATCACAGACAATATATCTTGCAACATTAGGCTCTTCGCCGACGACTGCATTATTTACAAAGAAATTAACAGTCATTCAGATCACCTTGCACTAATTGATTGCTTAAACCATCTCTCCAACTGGTGCGACACGTGACAAATGTCGATTAACCCCCAAGAAACAGTATGTGGGGCTATAACCCGAAAGAAACTACCAGATATGTTTACATCATTAAAGGCACTAGGCTTCAGAAAGTGAATGAACAAAAATATTTAGGTGTCACGATTGCTTGAAACCTCAGATGGGATGCGCATACTTCTAATATTACTTCAGTTGCTCTGCGCAAGCTGTTTTATCTTCGCAGGTGCCTCCGGCTGGCCCCCCAATCTACCAAGCTTCTAGCCTATACTACCTATGTTAGACGGGTATTAGAATACGCTAACGCAGTATGGTTTCATTATACAGTCACTAACATAAAAAAAAAACTAGAAAATGTACGGAGGAAGGCTGCAAGATTCATCTGCAACAAATATAAGCGCACTGATTCTCCCACAAATATGTTAACAAGCTGTGGCCTCCAAACACTGGCGATTAGAGCAAAACAAGCGCGCCTGAAATTTATTTTTCAGCTACTTCACAACTATTATAAAATTGACAGATCATTGCATATTCGTCCCTCAGAATCCCGCGTAACCCGGCACAAACATTGACACACACTGACAGAGTACTCTTACCACAATGACACTTTCAAGCACTCCTTTTTTCCACTTGCTATCAGGGAATGGAATTGTTTAGATCCCTGGGTTACTAATGCAAACTCATTATCGGACTTTGCCTCAAAAACAGCAAATATAATCTGTTAATGCAGTAGCGCTCTCAGCCCCAGAGGCATTTCGCCATCATTGGAAGCATATTAGTGGCCAAGTGCTCAGTACAGAGTGTTTTCAGATTTGCTGTTGTTTGGCCGTTTACCATGCCATTTCATATACAATTTCTGTTGTCTGTTACTGTTGGTTACTTTGTGTTATCTGAGGATAAAAATGTGTGCTTTGTATATTATTTCTATTATAAGTGTGTATAAGCTATATGTGGCACAAGTGTGTTGTCCATAGAAGTTCAGCTCGGTACTCATTCCTAATTATCTTTAATCAAACTTGTTTGGATACCTTTTATTCTTATACTTTTGTGATGACTATCACTGCATTGGATTCCTGTTTGTGTTTTGCCATGTGGTGCTGATGTATTATTCTACCTGCATGTACAATCTGCACGCCCACCTGCTAAGGTCTCGGAAAGAGACTGGCAGTATTGAAAAAAAAAGCATTTATTGAAAAAAAAGAGGAAAGGAGCGGTTCAGGGTGGGTCCCTATTCCAAGACTCCAGTGGCCACCGCGACCCGCCCAGCTTGATCGAGGAGGGACTTCTGGGCCTCGAAGTCAGCAAGAGCGAGTATGGCCTCCCAGGGCTCCCTTAGCAACCTTAGCAAGGTCAGTACCAAAAGTGAATTAATAGTACGAGCTCTTTTGGCGCACTCCCATGTCACGTGAGGCAATGAAGGCCAGGACCCGCACTACAGGCAAGAGTTTTTATACAAGGTTGGGTTTATTTTATGGTATCTAGCTAAATGTGGGTAGGTATGCGTCTGTATTCCTCTATATTTCTGCGCCTCCTCCACATTAAAGGGGCCCTGAACCACCCCTCGGGCTTGGTGAAATAACATAGTCCGCGGGTAGCATACGCTGCTGTGAACATCTCAGCCAAGTTTTGCTGCCGTACGCGGTGCGTGGAGCTCGCAAGCGGATCGCAAATTCACCTTTCTCTAACGCCCTCGTTTCAACTGAGACCATGATGCTCACTCTCTTCTGTGTGCTTTATTACGCAATAAAGCACATTCCAATACGCTGCTGCTATTGGTCGCTGCGGTTGGTTACACCGCGGCCGCCGCGGGGTGCCGCCACGATTCCACTCGCTAAGCGCACTGCGGCTCGCTGAGGACAACCGCGTTTGGCTTACGTTTAGCGCGTCGTAGGCACCAAAATCGGACATTTGAACTGCGCGCCACGGTGACGTTTCAAACGCTGAGCGTTGTGGTCCCGCCCCACTCCGCCGTAGCCTTCGCAGTGCAAGGCATTGAAGGTAGAAGGGGGAGCACAGTGGAGGCTGTGTTTGATTGCCAATAACTCCGCTTCTTCTGAACGCATTGAAGTACTTTTGGCGGCAAAGTATTTCGGAAAGAGCCTATTTTCCCCTCAAGTGTCTTTCTCCACTTCGATAAAAAGTGGTTCAGGGCCCCTTTAAGCAGTTTGTGTGGTGGAGCGTACTGTTGTCGGGTGCTTCGCTGGTGCTCTAGTATATCGCGGACCGGTAGGGAATCGTCTATTTGATCGTTGTGCGTATCTCCAGCTCGGTTAATAAAGCCTCGAGCCAGTGTGTCCCTGTTCGTTTCTCGAGGTAGCCTCGTGGCCAGGACACCATAAAATTGCATGATCTTCTTTCAATGTGTCGCCGATGATTATAAGGGCGACATGCGGTATGCGGCCTTGTAGATACATTCTGCATGCCATTTGTGAGTCGGACATTATTAAAGCTGAGCTGTTTTGCTTTTTCTTGCATGCGATAGCGAGTACGATCGCCGTTGCTTCCGCTGCAGCAGTGCCTCTAGTGCGTATCGAGGCTGATGTGTCAAGTGTTCCGTGGCGTCTGGTTTTAACTGACACTATTACATGTCCTTTGCTAAATATAGCTACATCTGTATAGATTACTTGATTGCTGCCGAAGGTTTTCTGAAGCTGTTTAGCTCTTGCTTGTCTTCCCGCTTTGTGACGGTTTTTGTTCATGTTGCGTGGGATTGGGGAGACCATTATGCGCTTGCGTATTGGATCTGGCATCGTGGTCGTTTGTTCCTGGCAGTATTAGTGCAGTCATCACTACAGGAGATGCTGAAAATGTTCACCACCGGCTTGAAGACATGTCTGCACACGACGCTGCATACTGCTAAGCACTCGGTGGAGGGTTGCTGCATTGGAGTTATCTGCGCAGTGTGCTGGTTAATGGCTGTCTGTAGCTCTTTGCGGTATGCGAGGATTGTTCTCGTACACCCGACCTTTGAGTGCACTCCACAGACGTTATCGGACGATCTACGGGTCTTGCGCTGTCCATATCGCACGTGAAACTGCGACGACATTTCCAGTTATCATCATATTTTTCTTCAGTTTCTCCCTGCACAGTTACGTTTCGGACACCCTACATGTACTGCTTACGAAATGTACAAATATGTACATATACTTAATAATAAATAGGTATATATAAATAATAATAATAAATAGGTACATATATATCGTCACGAAAAGACAACTGAAGATGTACCCGGTGTCGGCAAGACGGCCAGCCGGACAAGATGGCTTGCAAAAACTCAAGCCGGCGTCCTCAGCCTCTACTTCTTCTTCAGCGCCCGCCTCTTGCAGAGCGCGCATCCCAGTCACAATTTCTTTCTCAGCGCTGGCTCGTGACACCTAGCGGCATTATTCCGCCGCAAAAAGAAAAGCATCGACCCGATGCTTGCTAAACTAGAAAGTGGAAGTGTGGAAGTCGTATGAGATCGGGTTGGCCGTATTTCGCCTGTTAAGGCGAAATACGGTTTGAGGCGAACAACATGGACTATCTCTGAGTGGTGCTGTCGACGTCGAGGCGACGCGACACCGTCCGGAATGACCTCATAGTTCACTTCACTAACACGGCGTATCACTTTGTAGGGTCCAAAATATCTGCTAAGCAGCTTCTCAGACAGCCCCTGGCGACGGATTGGAGTCCACACCCAGAGTTGGTCACCTGGCTGGCATTCGACTTGCCGATGTCGAAGGTTGTAGCGCAGTGCCTCTGTAGTCTGCTGCTTCGTGATGTGTATGCGCGCAAGTTGACGAGCTTCCTCTGCGTGTTGAGTAAGTTGCTCGGCGTCGGAAGTAAGTGATGCGTCGGTGTCGTGCGGGAGCCTAGCGTCTAGCGCGGTGTGGACCTCGCGCCCGTAAACAAGATGGAACGGTGTGAATCGTGTGGTTTCTTGAATGGCGGTGTTGTACGCGAATGTAACGTACGGCAGGACCTGATCCCATGTTTTATGCTGGACGTCTACATTTCTACCAGGGCCAGATTCCTACGTTCCCGGACCGTACACAACCTCCTCTGGTCGCTCTCCTTCACCTTCCCAGGACATGGCTTGAGCATCCCGCTCGCCCCGGCGTCGCTCTCCTTCACCTTACCGCCGTTCCTCATCGCCCTTGCGTGCTGCTTCCCATGTTGTGGACACCCGCTCGGAAAACTAGAGGCTGCAATTTTTGGAGGAGAAACTGCATCGTGTCGGACTGTCCCAATTCCTCCTGCTCGCCCCGACAATTTGCTCTCGGTTTGTGTGGAAGGTGTTTCCGTCGACGCCCTTGTAGATACTGGAGCCGCTATTTCTGTTATACATCGTGAATTGTGCTTTTGTCTGCGAAAAGTGCAAACGCCGTATGTTGGTCCGGTCCTATGTGGTGCCAATGACGTTCCCATCGTTCCTACCGGACAGTGCACAGCTCGCGTTCTGATAGACGGTATTCGTCACCATGTGCAACTTGCGGTGCTTTCGACGTGCGCTCATCAGATTATACTAGGATGGGACTTCCTGTCCGCTGCTTCTGCACTAATTTCGTGCGGCGACCCAAGGATTCACATCAGCGACACCGACACTTATCCAGTTTTCGATTCCCCGTGTCCCTACCTTATTGAAGTAGCGGATTTTCTTATCCCACCAGACGAAGAACGTATTCTTACCGTTGGGTCAACAGACATTGTCGACGGAGACGCAGTGGTTGTACCTTCTCAGCGTTGCATTTCTCGAGGACTCGCGATCGCTTCTTGCTTGGTCCGGTTCTCGAGTGGCTATGCCAGCCTCACAGCCTTTAATACGACTCCTGAGCCACTACTACTGCTGAAAGGGTCTACTGTCGCCAAGCTCGCCGACGCTGCACCGGTATGTGTCGTCAGTGTTTCACCTGCCACAACTTCCGCGCATTGTACGCCCGCAGCAGGCCACAATAATGCTATTAAAGGCACCTTGAGTGCAGATCTCAATCCGGACCAGACCAATACACTCCTCACCATTTTAATGAAGAATGAAGCTTGTTTTGACGTTTCTTCGCGAGGCCTGGGTCAGACCACTGTAACTACTCATCGAATTGAAACAGACGGCTCTCGCATCATTCGCCGTCGCCCGTACCGTGTGCCACCTTCGGAGCGAAAAGTTATAGAAGAACAAGTGAACGACATGCTGACACGCAACATTACAAGGCCTTCAGCAAGCCCTTGGTCTTCTCCTGTTGTGCTGTTCTGTGCGCTTTTGCATCGATTATAGGGCGCTAAACAAAATTACCCGTAAGGATGTTTATCCAATGCCTCGTATTGACGATGCTTTGGATAACTTACAAGGTGCCGAGTATTTATAGAGCCTCAACGTGCGCTCCGGATATAGGCAGATTCCTATGTATGAGCCAGATAAAGAAAAGACTGCGTTTGCTACACCTGATGGCCTTTTCGAATTTAACGTGATGCCTTTTGGACTGTGCAATGCACCAGCTACGTTTGAACGTATGATAGATACAGTACTCCGTGGCTTAAAATGGAAGACCTGCCTTTGTTACTTGGCCGACATTGTCATCGTTTCGTCGAGTTTCTCCCAGCACCTACAACGTCTAGACCAAGTTCTCGCGTGTCTAGCAAAAGCTGGTCTCCAACTCAATACTAAAAGGTGTCGCTTTGCAAGCCGAAGCATTAAAGTATTGGGCCACGTCGTCAGTAAGCATGGCATCCAGCCTGATCCCGATAAAATGGCTGCAGTACTGCAATTTCCGCCACCAACCGCACTTAAAGAACTCCGCAGCTTTCTAGGACTGGCGTCCTACTTCCGCCGCTTTGTCCGTTACTTCGCCACCATCGCCGCTCCTCTACACAAACTTCTGACTTCGAGCGCGTCCTTTGTGTGGTCGAACGACTGTGAAGCCGCCTTCCAGACCCTCAAACGAGTTCTCACGTCAGGGCCCGTGCTCCGTCATTTCGATGCAACGGCCCCGACTATTCTACACACTGATGCCAGTAGGCATGGAATTGGCGCTGTCCTGCTGCAGCGGAATCAGAAGTCCGAAGAGCAAGTCGTGGCTTATGCAAGTCATGCTCTTTCTCCTGCTGAGCGCAACTACACGATTACAGAACAGGAATGCCTCGCCATCGTGTGGTCAATACAAAAATTTCGTCCCTATCTCTACAGCCGCCATTTCACAGTTGTGACCGACCATCATGCTCTGTGTTGGTTGTCGTCCCTGAAAAACTTGTCTGGACGCCTCGGCCGTTGGGTACTGCGCTTACAGGAATGACTTCGCTGTCACGTATAGGTCCGACAAACAACATCAAGATGCCGACGCTTTGTCGCACTGCCCGCTGTCACCAAACGCCATGCTTCACCTTCGGTATGCACGTCACCATCTAGCCACACGTCTCAGCACACGCCCAGTAGCCCGGGACAGTTAGTTGCCTCAGTTGACTTTCTCCCGTCTACTGAACTCGTCTCACTCCAACGTACTGACCCATACTGCCGTATGCTGATCGACCGACTTACTGGCTTGGCACGACCCCCGAACAGTCGCTTAGGACGACAACTTTCGCGTTTTAAGCTTCAAGGTGGAGGGTTATTTCGATCAATCTACCATCCTTCCGGTAACCGATGGGTACCAGTCATACCTCGCTCACTTCGACTCCAAGTATTAGAAGCATTTCACGACGACGCGGCGGCTGGCCACTTGAGCTTTCATAAGACCTACGACCGCATCAAAACGCGTTGTTTCTGGCTGGGCCTTTCCACCTCTGTCGCCAAATACGTTGGATCCTGCGCGTCATGTCAGCACAGAAAACGCTCGACATCCCTTCCAGCCGGTCCTCTGCAGCCTCTACCATGCCCGTCCGCCCCCTTCGAAATTGTGGGCATAGACTTGTACGGGCCCCTCCCACTCACGCCCGCTGGTCACCGCTGGATCGTTACCGCAGTGGATCATCTAACGCGGTACGCTGAGACAGCTGCTCTTTGCTCTGGTACTGCCTCCGAAGTCGCCGAGTTTTTCGTGCACAGTATCGTTTTGCGCCACGGCGCACCTCGTGTCCTCCTGAGTGACCGTGGCAAGACGTTCCTATCGCATGTCCTACGTGAAGTCCTCCAGGCCTCGGACACCGCCCATAAGACCACATCATCGTACCATCCGCAAACAAATGGTCTTACGGAGGTTTTCATCGAACTTTGTCTGACATGATGTCAATGTATGTTCGACCCGATCACACCAACTGGAACACCATCCTACCTTTTGTGACGTTTGCGTATAATATTGCCGTCCAACGTACAACCAATTACAGTCCCTTCTTCCTTGTGTACGGTCGTGTGCCGTCTTTCGTCTTGGACACTACACTCCTTTCAGCACCTGCTGCTCCATCCGCGTCTCTTCCTGAAGAATTTGCCGCTCGCATCTCCCGGTGCCGTGAAATTGCCCGCGCCAACACCGCTACCATTCAGGACAAAAGGAAACTTCGCTATGATGCGACGCGTCGCGTTGCTTCGTTCCGCCCAGGCGACGAAGTTCTTTTTAACACGAAGGTGTTTTATGCCGGGGTCCACCAAGACTTCACTTGTTCATTATGTTCTATGACGTATTTCCGTGACGGAAATACGTCATAGAACATAATACAAAGAAAGAAACCAGAAGAAAAAGTTCCACAAACATGCAAAATTTGGAAATCGAACCCACGACCTCTCGGTCCGCGACGATAGATCGCCGAGCGTTTAACCCATTGCGCCACAAACGCATTTGCTGAGAGCTACACAGACGCGCCTTATATATCTAACACTCCTCCGTGTACCCGCGCTCTTGCTCGGGGCGGTGCCGCCGCCTACGAGCAGAAAAGAGAAGTACTGCATTATGACACTAAAGCCCGGCCCACATTCAGCGTTTTCACCGGCGTTTCCTGCCGTTGCGTCTCTCGGCGTCTTTGCATCAACGGCGCCGGAGAGGTCACCCAGCCACATGAGACGCACGCAAACAGCGCCAGTCCAGCGTCGCACAATGTGACCAGACAGATTTAACCAGAAGCAGTGCGCAATGTCATTTAAGTGAACTATGAGTAATGTTCCCGATTAAGGTTTTTAAGCCCTGTTTATAGTTCTGCGGCACACACACACACACACAAACATTCCGGCAGCACGCTCGAAGGTACGAGCGACTGCTTTCTCAGACGGCACCGCCTCGCCGACGAGACACTGGCGCCACATGGTGGCACGCACGCGAAATGGTTGCTGCGGAAGTCGCTTGCAAAAGTTGCCAGCAGCGCGGCCGCAGCCATGCGCTGATTGGTTGGCGCTCATCGAGCCGCTTCCGGCGGCGGCGCGGGCGCCGAGATTTCTGGTGTGCCTTGAGTACGACGTTTCGGCTTGGCGCCTCCCTCAGCGTCGACACTGAGCGGCGCCGGGTGACGAAACGCCAGGAAACGCCGGGAAAACGCCGAATGTGGTCAGGCCATAACGCGCACCGACAGTGAACGCTTCGGTGGTCTCAGCACTTCGACGCCTCGATGCCAGCATTCGAAGGGACGCTGGCATCAAGAAGCACTACCAACGCCACCTAGGTGGCGTTCATCGTACTCAGCACAGCGGAGCGTGGCCTCCGCAATTAGCTCTGAAAATGTTTCTGAAGTTGATCGCGGAGGCTGCAATTACGACGCGCTGTACGCGCTGATTTGACTCGGTGACGATTCAGTTACGTGCTTTGTCTTGCGCGTTGTATTAGTGTGTCAGTTACGTGCTTCGTCTTTCGCGTTGTGCTAGCGTGTGCAGCGTAGTGCAGCTTCCATATGCACGACGGTTGCTCATGGTCATCGACGTTGGTAGTCGTGATGGAGGAGACGTGCCACCAGGCGTCAGCGTGGGTGCATCAACGCCTAAGGGCGCTTTAGCCACAAAACACCAATAGACATTATATATCAATGTGCAATAAACATTACACTACTTCTGTGAAGACACGTTTCACTTTCGTGTTCTATACCGATTCCTATATAAGAGGGATCAACCACATTTTTTTTAAATCATCAAACTTGTGCGACCTTTTGTTACTCGGAGTGCGCACGTAGCTTTGGGACATATTAGTCTCTGAAATAATGGATCAATCAATCACTGATTCAACAAATAAATAAGTGTTTCATCTTTGATTCACTCATTATCCGCATACCTTGAAGGTTGCTGGCTTATACAAGACGGGCACTAACGAGGCGGCCAGTGTACGCATATAATTTTGACGCAAGAGTCACGGTATATATATATATATATATATATATATATATATATATATATATATATATATATATATATATATATATATATGTGTGTGTGTGTGTGTGTGTGTGTGTGTGTGTGTGTGTGTGTGTGTGTGTGTGTGTGTGTGTGTGTGTGTGTGCGTGTAACGAACCACACAAGGACGCTACCATGCATTAGTGGTGAAGGAGGAAGATCACGATTAAAGGCAGTGTTCGGGCGACCATGTTGTTCTACGTCCGCAACCTGGTCGGTTCGGTTTCCAAATTTTGCATGTTTGTGGAACTTTTTCTTCTGGTTTCTTTCTATGTATTATGTTCTATGACGTATTTCCGTGACGGAAATACGTCAGTGAAGTCTTGGTGGACCCCGGCATAAAACACTTTCGTGTTAAAAGAAAAAAGAAAAAGTCGCGGAATGGCCGTGTGGCTTTCTGAATTGTGGACGTGCGAGATCAATAATTCCACGATTTTTCTCGCTTTGGTCTACCGTCTCACCAATTTTGGCTGACGTGAAGAGAACCTCTTTGATCTTCCAAAGAGCGAATGTCGCGTAACATGCGCTTAATGTTTCTTCACAACCGCTACCGTCGCAGTGATTCCTATCCGCAATTCGAAGAAGCGTTGACGAAGAAGCGTCATTAACGTCGGGTTAGACTTTATGTTGTACATGTACGTCGTTAGCATGCAAACGATACTCCTTAGAATCCGTCGAATTACTGGGCAGTCGGCAAGCCCTGAAATTGGCATAAAAGGCACGCTTTTGTCTTTGTCGTCTTACGAGGACTGCTAAGACCTGGGCCTGTATATGCACAAAACGTTCTTACCCTGGAAGTGTTCGTAAGAACAGATACCAGCAGATCATGATATTGGACACATCATTAGCGAACGCATGCTAGTCAGTGGCAGGCAGCAATTACGAACGAAAAGTTTTGTGAATTCTGCCGTGGTCTATAACTAATCACGCATGCTTATAAGAGCGTCCGAATGCAGCCGGAACGCTCTCATATTACAGCGGCGGGAAGCTTGTGTGGCGACTTCTCGCGATCGGCGACGAGGGGCTGGGTGCGCACTTACTGGGAATAATAGGTTGCTCTTGCCTGCAGCCGAGGAGCTCCATGCCGGGTTTCAGCACCTCGGTCGGCAAATGCCTCTGCGTCGCGCACTCGTCGAACAGCTGCTCCACCATTCTGAAAAATGAAAGAAGAGCCTATGAATTGATAAGAAAAAGGAACTGAAATTTGGGATAGTTGGTACAGATTCATCATGGTGTCCTAGGCGCCATGACGAACACGAGCGAAGAGGAAGGTCATCGGTGCTGATCATTATGTGAGCTGCGGCTGCTGGCCATTGTTTACCCTCGCAGGTATATGTTGTTGAAGCACAGTAGCAAGGAAACAGGAGAAGTCGTGGAAGCATACCATATCTTCAAGAACTGTTCTTCAGTTGCAGTGCGCGCTAAGGAGATAAAGCTTTCAGAAGGCACGTCGTGAATAGCGTTGCTTTCTGCACCTTGGTCCTTCTTTTTACGTGCATGCGTGACTTGGGTGAGCGTTTTTCGGATCTCTTTATTCATCCGGCCTCTCCTTGGCACCTTAGACACAACGGTGGATTGGTAATGAGCAACGAGCTTCATTTGGGAGCAAGGCATCTATCTGTTGATCGTGCTATTTGCCACAACAAACATTCCAGGTCGTCGTAGCTTGCCTGCTGTTGGTGTTTTGAAATACTCGGTCCACATAACGTGACACGGTGTTACACCATCAACGTTTCACGCTGCCTGACATGTCTGATATAACCAAATGATTCGCAACTCTCACAGTGGGCGAAAAGCCGCGGGGCTTTGTACGAGAGCACATACGAGTAGGTGGTGAGACGTCACTGGCTTTGCGATCATATGGTTCGCACAACAAAGCGGCCATCACTTTCGCCCAACCGACACAACATTATTATTTCGTAACGATAACTCTCCTTTGGTCCCGTCAGTTGTTCAAGCAGCACATGACCACTTGTACATATGGAGCACATTAAATTCATTAGAAATTAACTGCAACAAAACTGTTTTTTTTCAGTCCAGACACTCAGTCTTCGTGTTTACTACCACATTTACACTTGGTCAGTCTACCATAGAAGTTGTTGATTCGGTTAAAGCGCTTTGTGTGCATTTCCACCTTACTATGTCATGGGAATTCAAGTCACTAACGTTACTACACGAATATCAAGATGTGTGCATATGCTTGCTAACTTCAAATTATTCTTTCCAACAGCGGTAGAGCTACACATATATAGTTAATACATCATTCTTACTCATATTAGTTACTGTATTATTTGGCGCAAAACAACGCCTTACCAATCTAAACAAATACATGTACTCCAGAAGAAAGCTATCCGCCATATAGTTGAGGTCATCTCTATCTCTACTGTGGATTGTTCCATTCTCTCGCAACACTTAGGGAGACAAATTATTCGGCAGTGTCTTCCAGTTTTACTAAAGCAACTGCATGCAAATTGAATTCAAATTGAAAATCTAAGCTATATACTAACCTAACATTTTCTTTGTCATGCTTGATTGATCGTGTACATACTTCAATTTGGAGATGTTACCTTTTTTCTCTCTTTTTTCTGCTTATTGCAATCACTATGGTTTATTCCTTTGTGTGTAATGGTTTGTATATAAAGCACTTTGTGCATTTCTGTTTTAATATACTGCATAGCTGGCATGAGTAAATACCTGTGTGAGTATATTTTTCCAAACCATTTATCAAATCAAGTGTTTTGTGTATATAACCCTCTGATATGTCAATTATAAATTCAAACTGCTGTTTTCAGTATCTGAATTGCCACGTAAACCGGGCTCGAACGCCTATCAAGACAATTTATTTTGCTTTTAATTCGAGCATGCCTCCAGTTTCTTGAATGGAGAAATAAAGATTGCTCTTGTTCAACGAAAGTTCAGTTTCATGCTAAATGCTTGAATTCCCGAAATCGAAACGAAAACCAGCCAGTAGCCAAAAGATACCCCCTCCCCCAAGAAACAAAGTGATTTCAGTAATTGTTCCTTGTTTTTCCATCGATTAACGCAGATATTGCTAGTAAACGACGCAAAAACAAACACGATGAAATATTCTAGTCGTTAAAATCTTTGAGCTCATAGGAAGAAACACAACACATACGTACCCGCATTTGTCTAAGTCGCCCTTAAGTACTTGTTTTGTCGCGTCCATGGCGCCCTTGCATGAGTCATTGGTTTTAGAGAACATGATGCCCATGAAATCTGCAAGAGATTCCCGGCATCGCCAGCTTCGATCAGCTCAGAAAATTTCGCTTTTCCTTCGTTCTGTTCTTTTACAAATCAGTTGCTGTGGATAGATTCAGGCAGAAAACACTTCGGCTGCTCCATTCATCTCAGTTATTATAAAGCAATACAAGTTCGCGAGACACGTCTCGGCAGGCTTAACATCAATGAGTGAGTGGGCAGGAGGTAATTCAAGGTGTCTGCTATATCGGATATGTCACGTGCTATAGTACGCCTTGGTGGCCCACAGGGTCGGTTCTAAAAAGGTGCGAGGGAGCACACTGTGCGCGCGCGCTTTCGAGGAAGCCAACGTGGAACATGTGTCGCTAAGGAATGCCAGGAAAAGTTGTATATGTCCGAGATCCTTCACTCATCCCGCCGAAAAAATATCACGATATATACCGAGATATGTTCAGTGTCTACTCTGCATGCCTGTTCGTTTTGATTCGACATCATAAACTGTAAACGAGTTTCTTGCACATTTTAATTCTTTGCATTGTTTCTGCTGCTATACCTACCTCAGTTAAAATTTTTATATATATATATATATATATATATATATATATATATATATACAGGGTGTTCATTATCAACTTTTACGGCATTTTAAAAAATCGCCTGTGGCAGATAGAAAAATTCTTATCGTTCAGCTGGGTTATTCGAAGAGTAGCTCATTAGTAGCACGAGAAATCGAAACACATATTCAGCTAATTAACAAAAATAGACTAATGAACTTCTTAGTTAATTACTTTACGACACATATTGCAATTTACGAATTGTAGGCGGTGAGTGATATATATATATATATATATATATATATATATATATGTGTGTGTGTGTGTGTGTGTGTGTGTGTGTGTGTGTGTGTGTGTGTGTGTGTGTGTGTGTGTGTGTGTGTTGCCAGTGCTCTCACTACGTTATTCGTGCCCTTCGAAAAATTTCAGGTGTAAAGTCATGAGTTCATAAACAAGATTGAGGAAGCATTTCTGGGGTTGTGCTAATTGCGATTGCTAACTTTTGCAAAATTATATTACCTGCTCACTTTGGACTATAGTCGCCTTTTTTCATTTGTACAATAATTAACACGTAATACCTAAGTATAGTTAAGCGTTAGTAAAGGTATTTACCTTTTATACAGTATGGACAACGAGGAAGAAACATTTCGGAACCCAAAGGAGCAGCAAATTAGGGGAAGGGGGCGACGCGTGAAGCATTTTGTTGCAACCTATCAACTTTTATTATCTCACCGTCTACTTTAAGAAACAACTGTAACACAATAATCTGTCAAATTATATTGTAAATTTCTGTGTAACTCATGTACAGTGTGTGAAAATATATAACAGGATGTGTGTTCGCTCACTGCCAATGAACTGCCACTAAATGATGTACAATTTTTTATATGTTGTGGGTTGTGTGGGTACAGGGGCCCCTGTCAGGCGCTGCGCGCCTTTTGCTCCTTCACCTTTCTTGATAGTGTATCCAAGATCAAAACAAACATTCATTCATTCATTCATTCATTCATTCATTCATTCATTCATTCATTCATTCATTCATTCATTCATTCATTCATTCATTCATTCATTGAATAACCGAAATGGAGGCCACGAACCTCACTGAATTAGAGTCTTCTACGCACGCCCGCTTCAATATGTGTATGTGTGTGTTTGAATGCGCGCCTTCAGTATAGAGAGCTCTCTAAAAAATGATGACACCAGAGTAGCACGCGTAGTCTGGGAGGTCGGTCGGCGGCGGCTTCTGTGAATCGCACCCACGCGTCACCCACGCGCTGGATCTTGCGATCTCCCGATTAACGAGGCAGTCGCGCAACACTTCGCTCCGTTTTCAACTTGCCGCCCGAGACCGAATATCCGCGCCAGCCAATATATCGCGAGATGAAAACACTTATTAAGCTGCGTTCAAATTTCGCATTAGGGAGTATCGTAATCGTCGCTGAATACCCCCCCCCCCCCCCCCGCCCCCCCTCCCCCCTATTTTCATGCGTCATACGGCGTTCGTAGTTGGTCTCTGCGAGGTCCTCGGTGAACTAATGAAAGCACCTTGGTTATATTTGGTGCCCATAAAGGGCACGTTATGGGCAATGTGTATGCTAAGTTCCAAGTGAGGGGACCAATTACGACATTTGCACTTACTGGCCATGCAAAAGAATCTATTCGCACAAGTTCTACAGAATACTCAAACGCACGCAAGCATCTATTTTTCTTTCTCGAACTCGATTCCACCCGAATGAACCGGTTCAGAAACCTCCGAATCAGTTCGAACCGTAATAATAGTGTTAGTTAACCATTATAATTTTCGATTCGGAGCTCTACCCTTAGCTAATGTCCCTAGATTCCCTGCTCTTTTTTAAGTAGCGACATGTACTCCGTCGGCCGCCATTATCTTCCTAGATAGCACGTGACCGTCAACGGCCGCTGTTATCTACGCTGCTCGCAGCAGCGTGCAAGTAAATGCGGGTATAGTAAGTATATTCTAGGCACTATCATGCGGGTGAACAGCGTTATAGGAAGAACACGGCTGCTGGAATGAGCGTCGCCCAATGCAGGGGCGAAGCCAGAAATTTTTTTCGGGGGGGGGTTCACCGGCCCGACCGGGGGGGGGGGGGGGCAAGCTTCTGCTTTCCTCTACGTCACGTGATCGATAATAAATATCGGTAGTTTAAGCAAACGCTAGACATGTAGATCAAAAACATGGGACCGCCCCCCCCCCCCCCCCCCCCGTCCCCCCTTCACGTGTGTGTGTGCTTGTGAAGAAATTAAGTAAAAAGTAAAGTAAGCTCAGTAAATACAGTAAGGACGACAGGTACAGTGGGCGTTTGGAGCAACGGTCTCTGAATGTCTCTGAATGGACCAGTCTTCGAAAACGCATCATTGAGACGACCCGTGCGATCGGAGAAGACATCATTAATTGTTAATTTCCGTTAAGCATAGATGGCGTCGTCCTCGTCGGGGCGAAGTGCATTTCACAAGTCAAGGACGGCTATACGCGTGAAAATGCACGTGTGACCAGGCTATACCTACTCCCATAGCAATAGCTTGTTCGCTGCGGCTTTACGCTAGAAAACTTGAATACGCGCAAGAACGCGTAAGGATTTTTTTTTCCGAAGCTTTCGTCGCCCTGCTCCCTCATACGAGAGGGTTGCATTTCCTGCGGCAAGTGCATGGGCCGCTGTGTCTTCTGCTTTGTGCGAGCGTGCAGCCGTCATTGCCTTTACGTCAACAGATTCAGAATTGTACAGAATATTTCACCGCACAGCATAGATATGGCATGTATACGCATTTTAAGTAGTGCGTGCAACTCATTTCTGCTTCACTTACGACGGTGCAAACAGGAAGCGGCCTTGTACCTCACAGAATCTCGACTGATTGGTGTACTAGTGATGCAGGAATGAACTCCGGTCTTGTTCAGTGCATAGTGCGCATAATCAATTTCTCAGGACGCGTTAACTCCGACGAGAACTGTCAGCGCCTGCAACAAGAATTTACTCACGCTGTACTGCGCACAGCAGTAATTCATGCTTGTCGGCTGTCTGTTTCGTGCATTCTGTTGCGAGTCGGTGGAATTTCACTGCTGTCATCAACCCCTTCGTGTGTACATTGCTGGTTTGGGATTCCACAACAAAACAGCAACTACCAGCCTTCCGTAGGGGCGCAACCGCAAACAAGAGACGTTTCTCGCGCAGACTAAGCCTACGTTCACACTTGGGAAGCGGCAAGCGGGCGGAAAGACCAAAGCGGGCGGAAAGGCCAAAGCGGCCGGAAAATTTTTTTCCGTGCCTGTCCAAGTTGTTCACATTTGTTTTGCTACCGCCGCGGCCGCCGCTGCCGTTTTCGTCCAGATCCATCTAGTCTGCGTAGGTTTGTCGGCGTGGTGGCGCTCATTATCGCATTATTTCGAGCGGTATGTTCATTCATTGACCCACGTACCCTCATCAAAAGTGATCATTTTATGCAAATTCACGTGTCATCTGCGACCTTCGGTAAATTCCTCGTTGGCGTTCCGTAATTCTCCTCACACGGGCGCGGTAGCGCTGAGTCACAGGTTGGTGCCTGGGCGCGATAATATTTCTTTAATAGCTTTTATTTAGAAGTTGTAATAACATTTCATCATTTCATATTGTCGGCGCCTCCAGGACACCAAAGGGGCAACGGGAACACCACAGCTAAAACCCGGACTGGCCCTTGTGTTGGGGCTCGCCAAAGCCTGCGCGTCCTACGTGAGACCTACGCTCTCAATCTATCGTCGCGACGAGAAAAGCACCCCGCGACTTCTGCAACATATCGTACACGTGCGAGGAGAATTATGGAGCGCCAACGAGGAATCTGCCTAACTAGTGTCTGCCATGGAAGTGGAAGAAGAAATGGCTTTTATACTTCTACCTACTTGTTTTCTAGAAATTGACAATGAATAAACGGAAGACGCGGACACCTCGGAAACGGCGGTGGTGGGTTCGCCTGGCTTTGCAAAAGCGCGAGAAGTTGGGTCACGCCAAGGCTTCGTTGCCGCACCTCCAGTCGCGCGATGTTGAATACTATCGCGAGTATTGCTGACAGTACGTTTTAGTGCCACTCTTGTCGTAGAGCAAGGGCTGGTTCTTGATCGCGCCGATCAGCATTACAGCCTACACTTTTGGTGCCATGTTCAATTTTACGACCGGTTGTTTACATGCTAGTGTAGCTTCCAGTGAAGCAGAACGACTTTCCGCTGCGTTTCCGCTTCGCCATGGCGAAAAAATCGGCCCGAGACCAATTTGGCTCGCAGCCTGTTTATCTGCCTGTTTTGCCACCTAGGCGGGCGGATTTTTGCAAGATTTTGCCGCTTCCGACAGCTTCGAGACCAAGTGTGAACGTAGCCTAAGATCATGCGCGAGCGCGGCCTAACCGGCACCTGAAGGGAAGCGGCGGAAATGTATACCGGAGATTTTGACCACCTGGGGTCTTTAACGTGCACCTAAATCTAAGTAAACGGGCCTCGAGCGTTCTCGCCATCATCTAAAATGCGGCTGCCGCATTTGTTGCTTCATTTGTTGCGCATTTGTTGCTTCAGAATGCGGCCGCCACATTCTCGCCCAAAACTTCATAGAGTGACAGTTTTTTCCATAGTCAGACATGATTCTCTGTAAATTACCAACCCAAACGGAAGCGCCCAGGAATGAAATTGTGATAGTAGCACCGGTTTCATGAACTATGTCAGCGCGAAGCGACGAGAAAAAAGGGTGGTAAGTGTGTGTGTGGGGAGCGGGGGGGGGGGGGGGGAGTTGCGGAAAAAATTTCGGGGGGGGGGGGTTTGAACCCCCCCCCCCCCCCTGGCTACGCCCCTGGCCCAATGAGATTCGACGGCGGGGCTTCAAAGCTTGTCGCTATACTTAAAGAAAGCAAAAAAAAAAAAAAACAAAAATATCTGGGGACTTCACCCTTACCGAAGTGAACGTGAAAAAAATTCGGTTCCGCATCCTGATGTCGGACTTACGCAAGAGTGCGAGTTTGGCAGCGAAAAATAAATTAAAAGCCCCCGATCTTGTTATGAGTAATTCTTTAACGTGCACCGGCATCTCAGTACCGAAGCGTTTTTACATTTCGCTTCCATATAAATGCGGCCGCCGGGATTGAACCCGTGACGTGACCTCAATAGTGGAACGCCATAGCCACTGCACTACCGCCGTGGGTCACTGAAAAGAAGAAACGCCGAATGAAAGTTTGAAATCAAAGCTTATGAGCTCAAAACGCCACGCGCATTGCAATAATGCTAAACGCCGCGCATGTTTCGGGCCACATTTCATACGTGCGACTATTTCCTTTTTATTTCCCCTTCGTCTTGCTTCATATCGCCGGCATCGGCCACTCGAAATGACGGATGATAAGAATAAGGAAAGAATCCAACAGAGTCCCTTGATGGGGCACGACTCACGCGTCCAGGTCGCGTTGTCGCTGGCGCAGACGAAGCCCCTGAGCTCATTGTAGACTTTTTCGCGCGCTTCCATTTCGGGACGTTTGAGGCACTCCTTGAAGTCTTCAAATGTGCTGCACGGCGAGGAAGAGGGGGCCACGAGGCTAGGGAAAAAAAAGTAAAAAAATAAATAAAGGAAAATGAACAAAGAGTGTCAGAGATTATCATTACAGATTCGGCATGGTGAATAAAGGGCTTTCTACGTATGATTTCTCTAATTTAATTACATTTACGAGAATATTGTAGTCATTAAGACATGGCTCACTAATTAATTAATTCTGGGGTTTTACATGCCAAAACCACGATATGATTATGAGGCACGCCGTGTAGTGGGGGTCTCCGGATTAATTTTCACCACCCGGGGTGTGCCTTATCGTGAACCCAGTGCAAGGTACACGGGCCATTTTGCAATTAAAATAAAATACAGTTAGTTTCTCCAGTGATTTTCTTGACTTCATTGTTTGTTGGTTTCAAGTGGTTGTGAACCCATGAGATGGTGACACCTATCAACTGAAAACAAGATCGTTTGTACGGCTTGTGGTGACGCGTGTCTCAAGCGACGACCTACTCGCAGAAGCGCTTGTAGGAGGCCAGTTTCGCTGATGTTGGTTCCGGACCTGGCAGGGCGTCTACATTCCGTACAGTCTCCTTCCTCAGCTTCTCGTAGCACAGCACAGTTTTGCTGCAGTCCTGCTCTTGAGACGCTGAACGCCCTGCGAGTTGAGGAGCAAGAAAAAAAAAAGAACACCGGGAGAGTAAAACATTTAAACACCGAATTGCACTGTCCTGCGGGATACCACTGTACGCTCCCTCATTTAGCCGCTTTTCCGTTTATTTGTTGCTTTTTTTTGTATACCAAATGTGTGAAGTGCCGCACACAACGTCGTTTAAGTGATGTGTGTGTGTTTCATTGAAAAAAAAAAACACTTTTCGCACATTCAGAAAATGTTTTATTGAATTTGAAATCAATGAGTTTTAGTCATCCTTTGATGGTGTCAGGACTGTCGGCTACTTCTTTTCACATAATAGTAATAAAATGTTAATAACAAGGAAAGAAAGATTGTAAAGTAAGAAGAATTTACGTCACAGGTTCAGACAATCTACAGCGGAGTTAGCTAAAGGGAGTAAATGATGTCCGCGTATGTAGCCCTGGAGACAATGGAATACAAATTGACAAAAGGCTAGAACAAGGCGCAACACACAGTGTATGCAGAGTTCGCAACACGTGAACTGATGTGAAAGGGCTATAGCAGCTCTTCTCGGAGCCAACACACACACACACACACACACACACACACACACACACACACACACACACACACACACACACACACACACACACACACACACACACACACACACACACACACACACACATATATATATATATATATATATATATATATATAATTTCTATTTACGTTTACTATGACTAGTTATTGGCGGTGGACAGCCGATAACGGCACGGTTAGTAAAGCCGGTGAGCCGCTTGAAGTTGCGCCCCGAGCACCTGGGCGCTTCTGAACGGCTTGCGCTTCGTTCGCCGCGGGAAATGGCCTTTGATTTATTGACTGATTCATTCATTCATTCATTCACTCATTTATGGTGTTTATTGCCTCAAAGCAACACTGTGGCTATGATGGACGACGTAGTCGAGGGCTCCGGATTAACTTTGAACACTTTCAGTTTGTTAACGACCCGCCGTGGTTGCTCAGTGGTGGTGTTGGTCTGCTGAGAACGAGGTCGCGGGATCGAATGCCGGCCACGGCGGCCGCATTTCGATGGGGGCGACATGCGAAAACACCCGTGTACTTAGATTTAGGTGCACTTTAAAGAACCCCAGGTGGTCCAAATTATTCCGGAGTCCCACACTACGGCGTGCCTCATAATCAGATCGTGGTTTTGGCACGTAAAACCCTATAATTTAATTTTTAAATTTGTTAACTAGCACCCAAAGCACGGCACACGCCTGTTTTTTTTTTTTTTTTTTTTTTTTTCATTCTGCTTGTGTATGAACGCGGACACCGCGACCGGGAATCGAACCGGCAACGTCGTGCTTGGAAGCGCATTTTCATATATGACAATGCGCTTTCGGACCTGGCAGCTGACTGACCCGCCGCCATATAGAGTAACATATGCCGCCGCAGCCTGTAAAGCGAAACGTTGATGCACGTAAGTGCGCATGTGCACCACGGAGGCGCTGTTGTTAATGCAGATGCGTTTTATCGGTCGCCTGCTTATGACGCATGCTTGGCGGAAAACGGCCACGTATCGCGCATTCTTGCAGCCACTTGATGACACGACTGTTCACACAGATCACAGAGCATTACACGCGCGCTTATCGCTGTACTATATAGCAATGATGTGCCTGTGCTCACAACTTGCAGATACAGTCCGCCGTTTAATGCGTCGACCATGCGTCGACTCTGAACTCGTGCAGCACAATTGATGCATATGCTATATTCTGGAATCGTAAAAAAAAAGAAAAGAGAACGAGCTGGGCGGGATGTAATAAGCTTCTAAGGAAAAAAAAAGAAAGAGCTAGCATCATGGGAGTTTGAGGCGAGTAAGTTTAATGCAGCGAACTCGAAAATATGAGATGCTTAGAAGAGTTTACGCGAATAGTCTAATTGGCTAGATGAAACTGCCGGAAAAGGTCGCATTTTTCGGTCTTGAATGCTGGCTCACAGTGTACAGGAATTATTACCTCTCCTAAAGCACTGCATCACACAAGAGCGTTAGTATTAAAACCAGCATCTGACTCGCTGATTTGATGCGGTAAATATTGTACTGCTCCCAAGAAGATCTTCCGAATAATTAGAAACAACCACCACCACGCCTCCCCCCCTCCCCTTATAATGATTGGCCGATTCTTAGGATGAGCCCCTAAACAACAGACCGAATGCCAAAACCGGTTCGTTAAGAACACGTACCAGCCAAAATCGGCATAGTATAAATCATATGATTGCGAAGGCGGCAGCCAGCGACAACTAGTTATTGCGAATGAAAAAGAAATCATCGTGAATTTCGCCCGACGCTTTCAGCTTGTTTTTGTCGCGTTAAAAGGCTTAACAGACCTAGACTGCTAATAGCAACGTGCGAGTTTGTTATGATTAATAAAATTTGGGAGTTCCTTACGCTGCTTTCTGAACTCTATTACCTGTGACAGTGCACAATGCCTTCTCTGGAATATAACTAAGTGTCCCTGAACAGACTGAAGCTCCTCAAAGCTACTAACAATACCACAGAAGCGTCTGGCTGTAACAGTTCTGAGGTCTGTACTGCGAGATCAACAGCTATACTCTTAAGCCAACTTGTACGGTTGTATGGGTGAAAATTCGTAGCACAAGTTGTATGATATATGAACGTGTGACAATGGAGTGCGATACCTCTGAGATTATTGGTATAAAGGCAGCGCCATTGTGGGAACGTACGGACGAACATTAAAGCAGACGAACACGAGCGCTGCTTTTGCGTTCGTCCATGCGTCCGCAGGTAAGCGGCCTTTACAACAATAGTGGCCAACTGACTAGCCTGCCAATATCTACCCGGCCGGTTATTGATGTTTGGCGCAGTTGTTCGGCACCAGATGTTCCCACCTGCAAACGCCAGAAGCAGCGAGACGATGATAACCGCTGGAACCATCTTCTGATGTGTGGGCCTTGCCTTGCCGCTAGCTGACCGGACGTGTGCGCCGCGCTCACACCTGTGCTCTTATCGGCGTTTGTTTCGTGTACTCCGACGTGCCAGCGGTGGGAGTGCACTCGGAGCCCCTGATAACGCACCGGTATATCATACGCGAACGCGGCGGTCGATAAGGGGCGTAAGTCGCAACTGCGCCGTTGATATGGAGTTTCGCTTGAAATTGCGCGCACACGTCATAGGTCATCGCTAAATCAGTGCGCGCAATACACGAGCTCTCCGCGCCAGTTCCTACGCGTCAAGAGGCCGTAGTTGGAGTCGTTTTCTCATCTCGGCATTGGGTCTCCCTAGTTTTCGAGGCTGCTGCTGCTGCTGCTTCTGTCGTTGTGGTTGTTTATCTACGACAGCAAGCTTTAACTGGACCTAAAAAGGAGTCCGCTATTCCAAAATCATAGCTTAAAAAAAAAAAAAGCACCGACGTATATAGGTTGTGGGACAGAACTGGCAGGATGAAGAGTGTGTCGCTGGCATTTAAACATTTAATTTTTTTTATCGCATACGCTGGGTCACTTGCTACGGCTGGGCTAAAACTGCTCGGCATTAGTGCATATTTTTAAGGTATCTCTATTGGGCACGGTTTGTCGGCGTCTTACATTTCAAACTGTGAATTTCAAATTTATTCAGCTTCACAGATATTTGCAGATGGTCACATCCCAGTTTCGGCTAGCAATGGGTCCAGTTCGAAGTTAATTACACGCACGCAAGACAAAGTTAGCGCTCTGTGTTTCATTATGCCCGCATTTATCTTTCCCGTTGCTGTTATTGTTTTTTTACTGTGTTTCCATATATCTATTGCCTTCGTTTATACATATAACAAAGTATTCGCTCAGCCGAGGAATTTCTTGACCCTGTACGTACATTGCCTGTTCACTGCTTTCATTGAATTTCATAAAACCTGATTTTTTCAACGCTAAATTTCAGACATATATTCTCACCTTCCTGTCCACATATATGAGCCATACGTTGCATATAACTTTGCTCGTAAGCTAGCAACACAATATCGTCCACATAAAACAAACCTGGAAGCTAGCTGCTGCTCTATTACTGTACCAGCCTTTTGTATGAAAGATTAAACCCGATATTGCTTCCCTATAGCGCCGTTTTCTTCCTTACCATGTACATCATAAACAGCAGCGGGAATAGAGCGTACCCCAGTCTCAGTCCCTTGTTAATATCAACTTGCTCTTCGCTCCTCATCTCTTTCCATTCTACGAAAACTGTATTTTCCAGGTAAATCTCTCTCAAAAGCTGCATACAGTCATTGCCTATGCCTTCTCCTCCCAGAATATTCCACAATATGTTGCGGTTTACGTTGTCATACGCGCCGGTAATGTCTACAAAAAGCCACATATAGCGGTCTCCTTTCTTCTCTGTATATTTCAATACACTGTGTAAGGACAAATAATTGATCATCCAGACGCCTACCAATTCTGAAGTCATTCTGAAGTTCTCCCAGTATGCCATTATTCTCTGCCCACGCTTGCAGCTTTAATTTAATCGCCTGCATCGCTAACCTGTATATTACCGATGTAATGGTCAACGGCCTATATGAGTGAATTCTATCTTTTTCCCCCTTGCCATTATAAATT
Source organism: Dermacentor silvarum (assembly GCF_013339745.2). Lineage (NCBI taxonomy): Eukaryota > Metazoa > Arthropoda > Arachnida > Ixodida > Ixodidae > Dermacentor > Dermacentor silvarum. Next base: position 137,944,517 of record NC_051157.2, read on the forward strand.
AAATTAATTCTACATTGTCGTCAACTGTCTGGTATTCGTCTATCCTCCAAGGCTTTTTCTACTGATTTCAACAGAGCTTCCTTACTTTTTGGTCCTAGTTCAATAATCAGCCTAACGGAAACGTCTAATAAAGCACCGCAATCGGCGGGCGCGTACGATCATCGACGACCTGTAGCGCCTATGGAGCCAATTGTGAAGCTGAGCAGCACAGATACTTACTACAGATACTTTCTCCAGAAAAAAAGTATCTGCATAGGTTCCTGCGTAGCACCAGTCCTGAGCAATTTATTTTAGGGGCGAAGCTCCTTATAGCGGCACCCGTTCGTCCCCGTCGTAGTAGGTAGCCACGTCGTTTTATGAATTGCTCAATAGATGGCGTTGTGTGTCCGTATATGTATGTATACCCATATATACATATATATGTATACGTATAGTATAACCGGAAGCCGACTTCCGCTTCCGGTTCCACTTCCGGTTCCGCTTCCGTTTCCACTTCCGGTTCCGCTTCCAGTTCCGGAAGCTAGCTTCCGGCTTCCGGAGAACGCTTCCGGCGTTTTATGAAAAAAAAAATTCCGAAAGTTGTGTCCGTAGCGCGGAATCGAACCAGGGACCCCTCGCTTTCGAACGCGCGGTGCTAACCCCTACGCCACGAAGCGCACATAGACACACGCACCACGATGGCAATAAATACCCAACATTAACGAAAGGCCGCGTTTCTAGCGCGTTTCTAACGCGTTTGTGCTAGCGCGTTACGGCCCGTGTAAGAAGCTGGTGTAAGACGCTGTGGCCTCTCCGCCTTACCTTCAACGCGTTTCGAACGCGCTGCCCAAGGCGGTGGCAAGTCAAGTTCAAGTCGAGGAGCGTTTATGAATACGGGGAGTATACTCTCTCAGCAGGTCATGTGATGGCGTCGGCAAACGCGGTGCACGTTCCGGCATGTGTAAATGGTTGCGTAAGACGCTGTGGCCTCTCCCCCTTACTAGAGAGTACTGCACGTTTCTAACGCGTTTGTGCTAGCGTCCCCTTAAGCGGGAGATCCGATGATTCCCTCCGGAGCTTCGCCCACTCATCATCATTCACCCCGTGGATATGCTGTGATTTTTTATTGCGATAGCAATTATATGGACACTCAAAAGCAGATTTCTGCCGTCGGCGTCGCCGTCGCCGTCGCCGTCGCCGTGAGGTTCCGTATGACGTCATTTGGAGAAGAAATCGTCGCCGGTAGGTAAGTGGTTCTTGAGGGAAAGGGAAAGGTTGGCGCTATCTTCTGCAGCCCTTGAGGGAGCACGGCTCAGCGCCAATCGTCGCCGCGCGCCGAACGCTGTATGTGCGAGTGAAAGGGCGCGAGGGGCGCGTCTTTCACGGGGAGTGAACGCACGGCGGAGAACAAACGCGCGTTCTGCGCCGTGCTCGCTTAAGGGCTGCAGAAGTAGGCGTCTCTGTTCTCCTTCACAATCACCATGTATGTAGAGCAAACGCGCCTTCTTCCAACGAGCGAGAGGCCGTGGGGGAGGGGGAGGGAAGGGAGGCGACGTTTAGCTGCGGCACGCAGTGCCTATTTATATCAGAGGCTCCGGCAACAGTCACCAACGCCGCACGCATTTTGAGCGAACGCGGGCAAAACGCCGATGGCGTCGACAACAGTTCTGCGCGTTGTTGCTACCAAAGCCGCTCACCTTACTTCGTATGACATTGCTGTGTTGCTATCGCATTCATTGCTTCGCCCTTAGGGCGAAACTGTGACATTTTTTATCACAGCTTGACAAGTCGCTAGACGCTGAACTTCGACCCGCTAAGGTGCTTAAAGGGTTCCGATTCGTCGACGATTTCTTATTTCTTTCACAGTGGGACCCGACAGATTTTAGCAGAGAATCCGCAAAAGTTCTTGCTCTCGCTGAGAAATGCCTGTACCCATTGAAAATCACTCATGAACTTCCCAGTGAAGAAAACATACGTTTTCTTCACTGGGAAGTTCACGAGTGATTTCATGAGTGGGAAGTTCATGAGCTCCAGTCCATGGCCGTCCAGAGGGCCCGTGAACGAGCGGAGAGGCTTGGCCTCCCGATTCCGACACGGGAGCAGCCAGCGGCGAGCCGGGGGCCCCAACAGGTCTCCGCCGGCTAGTCCCTCAGGACCTCAATAAAAGTTCATTGTCTGTCTGTCTGTCTGCTGGAGCTATGAACCATGAGCACACAAACCCCTCCTCCCGTTCAAATCAGCCCATTCAAAACTAATAAGAAGGGCAATCGCCAATCTCTGCCTTAAGAACGCCCTGGAAAACTCTTGCCCACACATGACGAGCCGAAGTTTGGGCCAGCAAACTTCACGTCCTTTAGAAGCAGGTTACCCGAGGCACCTGTTAGTGTCCGTAGCGGAGAAGCTACTTAAGAATATCAGGGCATCTGGCTCCACCGTGCGCCCCACCTCCCAAGAGATGGACACAGAAAAACGAAAGTTCACTGTAATCCCATACATTCATAAAGTGTCGCACAACATTAAGAAGATCATAGTGAAATGTTTAGCGCGCACAATCGACACGGACACAGTGAAGGGGGACACACGAGCGCCTTCACTGTGTCCTTCACTGTGTCCGTGTCGATTGTGCGCGCTAAATATTTCACTATGAATTCGTACCAACTCGCCCAGCTATCAGTTCTGATTAAGAAGATTGGACAAAAAGCTAACTTTTGAGTCGTGTTTTCCGCGCCGAATAAGCTTGAAAAAATGTGCAAAATTACTAACCCGAACAGGAAAGAAAAGAAAGCATGTGGCAAGGATCACCAAACCAAAAACGAAATGGTGAGATTCGGCGTAGGCGTAGTATATAAGATGCCTTTATCATGTAAGCGTTTTTATGTCGGACAAACGGGCCGTTGTATCAACGACCGGCTCCGCGAGCATGCAAACAACGTGAATAACAAGACGGGAGGGTGGCTGGCGCTTCATTGTGATGAATGCGGCTGAAAAGTCGAACAATGAGATGACATGCCTCATTATTGAGGCCCACTGCATCACAACTTTAAAAGATAAGTGTATGAGCATGGCCTCTATCACCTTATCAGCTAAGGGAATAGCGTATCTGAATGGCACGACACGCGCGTGTGAGTGAAATAACTTTTTATTGGAGGTCCGGCGAGGACGCGAACTCGTCGCGCACCCGGCTAGTCCCACGTCGGGACCGGCAGGTCTAGTCCGCCGGACGCGCTTGTTGACATTTTTTTTTGTCGGTGTGGTTCCGCCCTTGATGTCATACGCTGTACTGCCTGTGGCAAGATATAAATATGGTCACGTTCTTCTCGCAATAAACTGTTGATATTTTGCGGTTCGTGTGTGTAATACGTGTTCCCTCTTTTGGTCATGTTGTTTAAGCGCAATGTTACACGTTCTAAAAACTATAGTGAGCAAGAACGGCGGCTTTTCAATTTAGCTCAGCTTAACTGCTCAGCTTCACAATTGGCTCCATAGGCGCTACTGGTCGTCGATGATCGTACGCGCCCGCCGATTGCGGTGCTTTATTACGTTCCCGTTAGGCTGATTATTGAACTAGGACCAAAATGTAAGGAGGCTCTGTTGAAATCAGTAGAAAAAGTCTTGGGAGATAGACGAATACCAGACAGTTGGCGACAAAGTAGAATGAATTTAATTTATAAAGGCAAGGGGGAAAAAGATAGAATTCAGTCATATAATAGGCCATTGACCATTACATCGATAATATACAGGTTAGCGATGCAGGCGATTAAATTAAAGCTGAAAGCGTGGGCAGAGAATAATGGCATACTGGGAGAATTTCAGAATGGCTTAGGCGTCTGGATGATCAATTATTTGTCCTTACACAGTGTATTGAAATATACAAAGAAGAAAGGAGACCGTTATATGTGGCTTTTTCAGACATTACCGGAGCGTATGACAACGTAAACCGCAACATATTGTGGAATATTCTGGAAGGAGAAGGCATAGGAGGAAATGACTGTATGCAGCTTTTGAGAGAGATTTACCTGGAAAATACACAACCCCAGCTTTCACACCAGGTGGCGTACCGATCTTTAAGATTCGAAAATCGCGCGATGGCGCACGTAGTTTACTGGACAAAAACAGAATACAATTAATAACTATATATATATATATATATATATATATATATATATATAAAACAGGACAATGCCAACAGCTTTCATCGTCGAGCAGGGCCTAGCTAGCGCGAATCGGGAATGGCAGATCTGACAACCGCCGCGGGTGTAAGACGAGGGGCCCGCTATTCGACTGTGAATAAGCAGGTTTGCTGCTATCGATAGGCGTTTAAAGGCTCAGTCCCGCTTCGAGAAAGCTGGTGCAGAATCTCGGAAGAGCGCCTCCTCCCCTTTCCGTCTAAACCTCGTGCAACTTTTTGTCCGCTCGAATTGTCGTTCGGCTTCATCGGGCGTCTTATAAAAGCAAAAATGCCCTTTTATCGCTTCGGTTCTCGAAAGCTGATTCTCAGGCTAATGTAAGCTTGCTAAATGGTGGTGATGGGCGCATGTTTCAGGATATGCAGTCGCATCATTGATGTCCTTAATCTCGGTTGGCTTCAGTTTACGAGTCCATTTCGCATTTCCTTGCAGGTGCCTGGTCGCATTATGTTCACTGCCACAGAACTTTGTTTTTCTAAGGCGAAAGCTTTAGGGTGGTTATATTGGAGGTGACCTTGGCGAAACCGCGCCGTGACGAAAATTGCCGACGCGGCAAAGAGTAAAATCACGTCAACAAATGCTCGGATAGACGTCAATATCCCCAGGAAAGTTCATGTGAACAAAATAAATTAGTGACCTTGAAAAGAAAATGTTGTATATTTCAGCTGAACACCTTTTCTGAGGGCTTGGTAAGCGACGGGAGTAAATGTAGAAAATCATCTGTAACTGGTCAATGTTCAGAGACCTGCTTCACTGCAGGGCTTCAAGTAAGGCGCATTAGTTTGAACGACCTGGAATAGTTCCGTTCTTTTCGCAAGCTCGTATTAAAGGAAGACGTCCGAAGTCATTTATTTCATTATGTACGTGGCACGTTATGCCGCGCCCTCTATATACCTCTTAGTTAAGGATTGGTGAAACCGTCATGAAGCCGAATATAGACCGATGTACAAGACCGAGTTAAAACTCGGGGAAACTCATCGCGTTGGCTCAGTGGCTATAATATTCCGCTGCTCTTCATGAGGTTGTGGGTTGAAACACAGCTATTACGGTCGTTTTTTTTTTTTTTTACGACAAACTTCAGGCACGTGTATCTTTACTTTCTAATGAACATTAGGAAACCCTAGATCAAGAATATTCCGTACCCTTGACTACGGTATCCCCCATTGCCCCCAGTTTAGATTAGGATTCAGAATCAACTATTACAATACAAGTAGAATGCACTGGCAGTTACAGCTTATACTGTTGAAGTGGTATGGCTAATTTCATCTTAGCTTATGGCGTAAGAGTCCAGGTCATGTGAAATCCAAATAAATGGTTATTTAATCAGCTACCACACACTGTTAATTGCTCTGTACTTAGCCCTGGAGTAGGAGAGACACCTATGTTAACGCCAGAAACAATAAGGATGCAAAACAGCCAAGCGCAGCTCAGCTAGAATTTCAAATGTACAACCAAGACGATTTTCTTTCTCATCGCCATTGTGTTTTCTTTTTTTTTATGTAACGCTATCCGACACATTCTTTTCGCTTGCGGCGAGCTACCTATCCGCAATAGTAAATCATTTCTGAAGGGACGAAACGTCGCCACACATCCGTTAGCATTCCGCGGCGATTTGCAGTAGATCTACGCATTTGTTGCATTTTTCAACTTTGCTAAAATATGTGTGCAAGTCCTACGACCGCAACAAGAGCTCCGTGTTTTTCGGAAACCTAATGCAAAGGAATAAAATTCCCTAATCGGCGAGCCAAATGTGACAGCGAATTCACTTTTAGAGTTTATAAAACGAATTTGATACTCTTAACGGTAGGAGTAAGCGGTCGTTGGCCGGCTCGTTGAGCGTGATATCTATGTGACTTGTACAACCTATGCTGCCGCCCTCTAACTTCGTGCTCCATCTGCTGAAAATTGAGGTAGCATAAAAATTTGTAACGCGAAAGCGTTGCACTCCCAGAACTGCATTGCTTTTCTGCCACTCATCTGTAAAAGAAGCCGCGGCGCCACAGGAGCCGATCAATAAATAACGAAGTAATCATAGCTATTTATTTATTTAGGTGATCCAGTGTCTCCATTTCAAACTTGCGTCAGTTTGTTTCTTCTACTTCATCCATGTCAACTCTTGTCTGTCGTTTTCGCTGAGCATCAACCACTCACCATTTCCACGAGCGTGTAAAAACGAAGATGACAACGATAATAATTACTGCTACTACTACTGCTACCACTACTATACTATTACATTATTTTTAATTAATTACTATAGAGGGAGTACAAGAACAATGAAAGCTTTACATGAGGTCCAACGCAGTGTTTTAGCATAAGTGATGCGAATGTTCCTTTGCGATTATAGAGAAGTCTTCATGTGTTAAATATGTTGATTTGACGCAGATTGACAGTGGAATCGACATTCTCTGGCTTACTTATCGTGAATATTATTTTTTTATTTACCAATACACCACATCTTCTGTATTACTACTGATGTCATTCAAGACGCTGATGGTGTCACATTAATTTTTGGTATCCGTATAGGCAAAGGCGCGTTCCCACCACGGAGTCAGTAAGCACTTCTGGCCGCTTAGGCCGCAGCAGTGGTCTCACTCTATCAAATCTATATGAATATCAAATCTCTTAGGTGACCTTGAGTGGACTCTGAGCTTTGGCTTCCGTGTACTGGTGAGGGATAGTGTCCCTGTATACGCAGGGCCTCTCTTTCCCTCGCGCCACCCGCACCGCCGTTGGCAGAGCGTCGTCAAGCCGTGAAAAGTGATATAAGTAGTTCTACTCGGCACAGAGAAGCCAACCTGGCGGAAAAAACGCCAGTATACCACTTGCTTCAGCTCTTGTGCCATCCGTATCGGCAAAGGCGTGTTCCCATCACGGTGTCAGTAAGCACTTCTGGCCGCTTAGGTATGGCTTAGGCCGGAGCAGCGGCATAGAGAAAGAAATTCAACAAGAGGGGACACTCGGCAAAAACTGGCAACAGGAAACACGTCACCATACGTCACGCTATACTGTTGACGCCGAACGTTAGCTGCCGCGAGCATCAAAAAAAAAAAAAAAAAAAAGAAAGTGAAATTAAGTTAACAGGCATTTATTTATTTTTTAAATTCTTTGCCGCGAAAACTAAAACGTTTTGCGTATAAATGAACTTAAGCTTTGCGACTTATTTTCCTTGCCTTTACCTAGCCACAGGTCAATGACGCGCCAGATACATGCGTCATCCGCCAGGCACTCCCCCGAAGCCAGCGAGGACGGCGGCGCGCGCGTGTGAGCGCTCGCGCGCGGCGACCCATCTGTCTCCTTTTTTTTTTTTTTTTTTTTTAATGTACCCTGTTTTATTGGGCTCTCGGCGTATTCTTGCGTTCCTTCTGCACTGAGACAAGACACCACTGCACTATTGGACTACGGCAAGGTGAGAAATCTTGTTTCACAGTTTACGACGCAATTAGGCTTACGCCACGGGACCGAGACTTAAGACGCAGTTAGCGAAAAACAGCTCGGCCATCTTGGCGCAGTTAATTTGAGTTAATGAATCGTGCTGAGACATGTTTCCGACGCTTCCTAGGGGATTATGATAACTTATTTCGATTTTTGAGCCGCACAGGGCGCCGTGTCGCAGTTAGCGAGAACTAACTCGGCCGTGGTGCGTATAGTCTAGTGCATCTTGCTAGGAGAAGTTTGTGCCGCTTTATCTGACACCAGACATTACTGAAAAGTAATTTCGTTACTTTCTGGGGTACTTTTGAGGCACGCTGGCCGCACAGCGCACTGTGATGCAGTTAGCGATAAGCAGCTTGGCCGTGGTGAAAAAGTTAGTTTGGCGTGCAATGAATCTTGGAGGGACAAGTTTGTGGCGTTTTTTGTGGCCCCGCAACAACATATACCTTCTTTCGGTACTCACGCCTGTTGAAAACGCGATGGGCGATTGCCAAGATTTATAACATGGGGTGTGCTGCTGGCGCCGGCATAACGCGCGAAAGATAACGCCGACGAACATATCGGAAACTTGTAAATCGAAAATTCCGTCTTCTAAATGACTGAAAAAGGGCATTGCACCCACGCATTTGTCTTGAGTGCCTGTTGCGTCCGTCTCTATGTATGTAGCGTACCGTCGCGTCGCCCGAGGCCAAGTTCTGGAAACGCGAAGTCGCCCGTGTATTTGTGCTGTCAAATTGCAGGAAATAATGCCCGGAAATGGGGGAACGCTTGGAAATCAGATGTTTTCATATTTTATGGTATTGTTTGGGATGAGTCGGGTATTTTCTACGCCATGCATGTAAACGCGAATTGCTTTTGTTCGTAATGCCGCCTATTCATCGCTTTCGCACGTTTCGCCTCTACACGCAGTATTCCTATGTCTAAATACCAAAATGACACATGCTTGTAACATGCTGTTACGTGCTGGTAAATGTAACATGCTTGTAATTTACTTTTTTTCAGCTGGTGCCGTTCGGTGGAGCTTCATACAGGAACTACTGCCTTACCTGCTGTGGTCACAATGTTGGATGAACGCACAAAAAGCGCGGAACGAGCTTTTATATACAGCAAAATAAATATTTCCTCATTGCACAAAAGATCTTGCGTCTACTTTGTGAAATTGCACGTGGCACAGATTCGATGGAACTTTACGAGATAGTTCGCAATTATTTTTGCCAAATAATAAACCGATTCCGCACGAAGAGCAAAACAAAAACGAAAAAGAAAAGGGGGGGGGGGGGCGCAGCTGGCGTGCTAGCTTGCGTTCAAAATGCGCGCGCCCAAAACCGAAACCAGAAGTGATTTATACCGACCGCTTGGCGCTCTGCAGTCAATTCGGCCGCTGGGCTCTCTGGGAGAGTCCCCTCTTCGTTGAATTCCTTTCTCTATGGCAGCGGTCTCAATGGCAGTGGTCGCGTGCAGTGGAGTGGTATAGGCTCCGTACAGTGAAGTTTTGCTGCGATTGCTGCGCCTTCTGTCGCAGCGCCACCAACAATAATGAGACGGCCAAAGCACGCGGGGGTATTCGTAGGCACGGCGTCGCTGGTGCTGTTCGGTCTTTTCTGGCTTTGAGACAATGTCATCCTTCAGCTCGATTAATTCTGATCCATCGACTGAAAGTGTACGGAAAAGAAAGCGGAACAAGTGCCGGTACTGCTGCGTAAAAAACTGCCACAGCCACGAAGGCCAGCCTGGCCTGAAATTGTACCGATTTCCTGGCCGCCCGTGGGAGCAAGAACGCCGAAAAAGATGGATTGTTGCTGTTCCAAGAGGTAAGTAATTGTGAAAAAAAAAAAAAAAAACGTTTTCCTAGTGTCAATGTAACTATATGCTTTAAGGTCTAGCCAGGTCTAGCTGCTTGAGGTTCTGCAACTGTATTTGTGTGTTTAGCGCGGTTGGAAGTGTATGGAGCACGTTTAGCAGAGCAAGCTTGCGCAGCGCGAAATTTTACGCGCGAATTTGCGCCTAAAATGCTCTTGTAGGCTTCATGCGAATCTTTGTTGATTTGCTTGCATGCTTGCAGTCCGGTAATAAACTGTTAAATTGCGTTTTTCTGTGATACTTTCAGCGAAGTAAGTAAAGTCGGTTTGCGTTGATTTTGGGGGTAGCGATGGTGCGTGTAACATCTAAACTTCAAATGCCTTCACCAAGTGGCGCCCGCCGTTAGACTGATCTCTCTCGTCAGCGCTTTGTGGCGTGTTTGCCTCTTTTACCGTCTCGTGAAGAAGTTATTTGGTTACTGCATGTGCGCTCTTGCTTCCGGCCGCATGCATAGGACACTGTGTCGTCAGTATGAACTGCGTAGTATTCGCAATCATGCTCCTCTTGTTTTCTTCGGCGAGAATGAGGGCTCGCCGTGGATGCCGAAGCAGACGAGCAGGATCTTCTCCAAACACTTCGTGAACAGCGGAGTAGCCAATAAAGGAAAAATCAACACCTAGAAACGCTTCATTTATAGATTTGCAAAAATGCGTTTCTGCGCACGTCGGCCACGAAGTGAACGAAATACTGTAAATAGCAGAGCTGCAGTTGCACATTTCTGTGACCACGCACTGGAATACCCGGCAACGTAGCAAAAACGACGTGTAATCACCGAATGTCGATTTGGGACTGTTCTCATTAAAAAAACGTCGCGGTAGGATAATCTTGGTTTGAGCTAGTTGCAATGCGCCGCAAGCTCCCGTCCTGTTTGTGTGTTGTTCGTCTTCGTTTATCTTGCACCGCAGATTTTCCTCCAATCAGCAGTAGTGGTGGTAGGGTGTGCGCGTCCGCTTATGCGTCAAAACCACTCGCTGATATAAAAATGCATGCATGTTCTCCGTACCTGCAAGGAAACGTCGTACACTTGTTTCCCTTGCTGAGAGTGACCGACGGCGCCCTCAAGTCGGCGCCGTCGGTCTCCTTCACGTCGTAAACGTGGCCCGCCACATACAGCTTGCCTCCTTTGTTGAGTATAGGCGCACGAAAGTAATTTTCAATACATCTTATCGGCTTAAAGCCGCAAAACAACACACGCGACATTTTGAACGTCACGCGCGCGTTGAAACACGTTCAGTCGCCACCGCGGGGCTCGGAGCGGCCGTCTCAGTGTTTCCCATTCCTACCACCATTGGCGCTGCACGGCGTTTTGCCGTATTCGGTTGTAGCGCCCTCTGTTCACTGTACGGAGCCTATTGACCATTTTCGTGGCGCTCCAGTGGGCGCTGCCATGTTTGATCACGTGGTGACGCGTCCATTGCTTGCCTCAGCCGCCTCCGTTGCCTCCGCGTTTACAATGCAAGCGCGTGACGCCGGCGCGGTGCAGCAAAACTCTGTTTCGACGCGTATCGCAGACGGTGACTGCGTGCACGACACGAAGCTTTGGCCACAGCTTTAGAATACATGTAAGTGCTTTCAGAGCTCATTACGCCTTCTCCAAACGGCGTGAGCAGCGTATACGGTGCTTGTACTAAAAGCGGGGCTAGAAATGTATTCCAAGCTGTCCAAACATTCCGCTTATGAGTTAAATCGGGATCAGTGTGCTCTGCGTTCTTTATTTGGCAAACTTTTTGAACCAGCGGCTTGTCATATTTCTGACTCAGTAAAGTTCCTCGGTGCGGCCACTATCTGATTGTTTATTTTCAGCGTAATCACTCGCGGGTATGCTCTGCTGCGATAGATTTGTTCTTGCTGTGCACAAAGCGTGGAATTGAAATGTTCTGTACTTTGTGGTAGTCCGTAGCAAAGACGTATTATCACTAGTCCCTTGCTTACTCTGTGGACCGTCACGAAACATTCAGCTTCCAGCATTCGTGTCTTGTCGGTGTAGTCGCCGTCACTCATGCTTCGGCACATTGATTAAAGTGTGCGCCTATTCCCTCACACGTTGGCGATAGGGTGTGCGTAAGTTTTCGTGTGAGCAAGGGTGGATGTGTGTAGATAACATGCGGGAAACTTACAATGCCAGTAAGTGGCACTACTTTATTTTGTAACGAGCGGTAGTCACTGCCAAGTGCCGACGTTCCGGAATTGAAGTCCTTTCTTTGGAGGTTAGCTATACAGCGCAGGTGGATGAATTATATTTCTTTATCCTTGAGGAAAGCCGTGCATCGCGAAGGGCGCCAACACAGGCAGTCCTTATGCAGCAGCGGCGACACAGGTTGATTCCATTCATTAATATGTGAATCACTATTTTTGCTGCGAACTACCGCACACGTCTTCCCTTTATCGTTACTCATTTTGCAGTATGAATTGGGCACAGTGCATTAGCGCACACCCAGTTGCATTTTCGACAGCTGATCGCACAGTAGGAGGTGTTACGTTCGGCGACCAGTGGGAGGCTGAAAAGCCGTCCCGCCGGGAAAAGATCAGCGGCGCCACCATGTCTCTACACCTTACAGAGTCTCGACACTATAGGAAGAGGAGACTCTTGGAAAAGTAGACGCGTTCTCACGGCCGCTCCACAGACCAGCTGGCCCATTCCAGGAACAGAGGCGTCAGTTCAAGTCAGGTGCGAAGCCACCTGTCCACGAGTGTCCCCTCCTTTATGTGGGGAAGTGAGCAGTGTGTGCCCGAGGGCACTTCTCCGAATGTGGTCGGGCAACGAAGGCGCCGGGGGATTATGCGCACCCTCGCCCTCTACGCAGACCATCGGTGACTTCCGATTGGAGGATGGTGAGACCGCAGCTTGGACAGAGGGTTTTTAAGGGAGACTTTGGGGGCCATCGAGTGTGCTGTGTTGAATGTTGATTCCCATCAAGAAATAGCAAAAAATTAATTTTCTCTAACACAGCGGTGCAACGTGACGTTCTCTAAATGCATGACACTGGTTAAACAAGCGCATGTAGGCAGGACCCCTAGATTCCAGTCTTTTTTATGTCTAAGCTGCGAAGAAAAAGAAACGTTTAGCGCCCCCTGTGGTCCTCAAACGTTTGCTCTCGGATGTGTATACCTCGAGTGAGTTTAAGAACTGCGGTTTTTCAGGCTTTCAGTTTTGGCTAGCTGTACAGATTCGCATGAAGCATTATCTTTCTGAAAGACTACATGGCTCACCCGCCGCGGTAGCTTAGTGACTCTGGAATCGTGCTCCTGAGGTCGCGATCCCAGGTTCAATCTCGGCCACCGCGGCCGCACTTGGACGGGGGCGAAAACCAAAAACGCTCGTGCACATAGATTTAGGTGCACTTTGAAAAACTTAAGTCCCCCACTACGGCGTGCCTGATAATGATATTGAGGTTTTGGCACACAATATCCTAGCATTAAATTTTATTCTACAAGGTTGAGGCGTTGCATCGAAGGTTGACGTTCATATTTCTTGCCCCGAGGTGTCACTTTGTAATTTTCCTTCTGTTCAGCGCAACGTTATGGTACTTTTGGAGAACAGTTCGATGACGGGGCGGGGTTCGGTTTCAGCTGCCAAGTTCTTCGGCGAGTGCTGTCTCGACAAGCCAGAAGGAAGAGCAAAACAGCCGCCAAGAGGTTTGCTGCTCCGAAGATCAGGTAAATGTTGTGGTACGAGCCCAGCGTGTCCCTAAAGAACCCTGCAGTATTATACAAAAAGAAAAAAAAAAACGCCGATGAAAAACACGAGCGCGTGCAGTTGCAATGCTTGACTGCAGTATATTTCTGGGTGTCTTTTTTTTTCTTGGACTGGATTTACCCAGTGACCAGCAACGCTCGGATTTCAGAAATAACAGTTTGTAAGAGAGGGCGGTCTCTGCTTTCGAGATCGGCTATCCCGCTGCCTTTGTACTTTTATCGGTCGTAAATAGGCAGATCATAGAATCCTTTTTATCATTGAAAACATACACAATAGAAACAAGTCCCTATGAGATAACAGGTCGAAAATGTGCTGTTACTGAACATGTTAACAAGCCAACAGTGTTACCAAGCCAATTTTAGACCTATCAACCCACAATTTAATAAAGAAGCCTAAATTGTCGATGACTTATTGACCCTTTTCGCGGTGATTCCGTGGGCGCTGCCATGTTTGATCACGTGGTGACGCGTCCATCGCTTGCCTCAACAGCCTCCGTTGCCTCCTTGTTTACAATGGAAGTGTATGACGCTGGCGCGGCTTAGAAAGCCTCTGTTTTGGGAGATATCGTAGACGGTAGCTGGGTGGCCAACACGAAGCTTTGGTTACAGCTTCAGAAAACCCTTTGTGCAGTGAACCCTTTCCGTGCCATGATTTTCCGACTGCACCGAGTCGGTGCTTTCGGCACCGGAGGGGGTAATGTTATGAGCCACCTATCATGCGGACGAAAAGGAAGTTCTTGTGTAGCAGATGAGAAAGATTGCGAGCTGTGCCCCTGACCACTATCATAAAAGGAAAAGCAAAGCAAACCAAAGCACTATCTTTCTTCTAGTGGCGCCGCGCGCTGTCGCTGTGTGAATATTGTATATAAACCCTTTTTGACAACTCTACATATCAATTTAATGCCACTCCATGTCAAGAACACGTACACATAGCGACTAAAGATATAATAAAAAGGAGAATAATTAGTCGTAATAAGTTGGAATAACGGTCGATTTTTTCAAGGATGGAATATATATCATGCTTGAAAAGCTTGCAGCCCTTTATACGCAATGCTTCATGGCTTCAAATGTGCCAGAGAGTTGGAGGAGTGCCAACAATACACTAATACATAAGAAAGGAGACGTTAAGAAATTGGAGAATTATAGACTCATTAGCTTGCTCTCAGTATTGTATAAAATATTCACCAAGGTAATTTCAAATAGAATCAGGGCAACACTTGACTTCAGCCAATCAAGAGAACAGGCTGGCTTTAGGAAGTGATATTCTACGATGGATCATATTCATGTCATCAACCAGGTAATAGAGAAATCTGCGGAGTAGAATCAACCTCTATATGGCTTTCATAGCTTATGGAAAGGCATTTGATTCAATAGAGATACCAGTATTCATCAAGGATTACAGGATTACAGGAAGCGTACGTGAATATCTTAGGGAATTTCTACAAGGATTGCACAGCTACCTTGGTTCTTCACAAGAAAAGTAGAAAGATACCTATCAAGAAAGGGGTCAGGCAAGGAGACACAATCTCTTCAATGCTATTCTCTTCATGTTTAGAAGAAGTATGAAAGCTTTTAGACCTGGAAGGCTTAGAATTGAGGATCAACTGCGAATATCTCGGCAGCCTTCTGTTTCCAGATGATATTGTCCTGTTCAGCAACACTGGGGATGAATTACAACAAACGATTGAGCACTTTGACCGAGAAATTGTAAGAGTGGGGTTGAAGATTAATATGCGGAAGACAAAGGTAATGCTTAATAACCTGGCAAAGGGACAAGAATTCAGGATCGCCCATCGGCCTCTAGGGTCTGTACAGGAGTACCTTCATCAAGATCAACTATGCACCAAAGGGTTGCATGGTTACCCCATAGCCTTTCCACATTTTACTCGATAACGTTGACGTCCGCTTTCAGCGCATAGGTGAATAAGTAAACGTTCATTTCTAACACATTTCTGCATGTGATCACAGTTCTGCTCTGTCTTCTGCATCTTGTTCAGATATACCGAGTTTACCAGCTCACTCCTGCCGTAGCTTAGGTAGCGGCCATCCCGGTGTGACGTTGTATGGCACCACAAAACCATAGCACCAGATTTATTTTTTTGCGTATTTTCTAATTCTCGAAACGACCGCTTCATGCATTCACTAAGATTGTCCTCCAATGTCTCATTCTACAATTACCGCAATAATATGAGACTGAAAATGCTGGTAATAAAAATATAAAAATGGCACAACAGGCGGAGTTGTCTTACCCAGGATAGTTGCTCCAGTGAGCGCCATTGGCACGAGGAAGATGCCCAGTAAACCGAAGAACGCTGGCATGTGTTGCACACCAAAGTACTGACGGATCAGGACGCTCCTTATGCACGCAACGTAGCCCTGGCTAATGCCAAGCAACGCGTTGAGCGCCATGAATGAGGTGAATGACGAGACAAGCGAAGAACCGACGAACGACAGGCAAGACGCTAAGAGGCAGGCGGCGGCCAGAGGGCAGTGGCTGAACGGTATTCTGTCCGAGGCAAAGCTGAGCAGAGTTCTGCCTACGATCTGACCGAAGGCGTTGCAAGTGAGCACATACTTGGCTGTCTCCAGCGAGGCTCCCTTGTCGCGTGCGTAGTCCACCGAAGTGGTAGAGTGAAGCGATTCAGTCCAGTCAAACACTGCGTACACGGCAAGAAAGACGTAGAATTCCGGCGTGTGGAACAACGCAGTCACGCCTTTCGCTGTCAAACCAAGCCTCTCGATGCCCTGCGGTAGCGTAAAAACCACTGCTTTAGGTAGAGGTGACGAGGGCTGTTCTGAATTTTGTCC
Source organism: Dermacentor silvarum (assembly GCF_013339745.2). Classification (NCBI taxonomy): domain Eukaryota; kingdom Metazoa; phylum Arthropoda; class Arachnida; order Ixodida; family Ixodidae; genus Dermacentor; species Dermacentor silvarum. The sequence goes on from NC_051157.2 coordinate 137,960,479, forward strand.
CTCTCGCGTGGAAAAGTGCTCCCTAGAAAGCGATGATAAGCTTTGTTTTGGCCTGGAGTGACTCGGCGAGCACCAGAGCTTCAGCGGCCTAGGCTGCTTGATCAAGATGATTAGGGGTAAGCCGTTCAACATTACAGCTCCAACTAGGAGGAGAGTTCCGCGAAGCCCGTAATAGTTGGCGAGTAATGAAACGATCGACGGACCCACTAGGCCTGAGGCCGACCAGGCGGCGTACTTCAGAGCGGTGGCTGTGGCCATGTACTTTTCGAAGTAGATCATCGTGTAGATGGCGAAGGACGTCAGGCTGGCTCCATATCCTAAACCTGAAATGACAAAGAAAAGCATTAGGGGTTACTTTGAAGATAGCGCAATGTAGCTTGGCGAGTCTGCTAAAACAAATAAATGGTATTACCAAAACAACGGCAGCGTGGCTTGCCTACGCGTATGTTCATAGCAAGTGGCATACTTCAATGAAAGTGAACGCTCATTAGTGGCGCATGTTACACGGCGCGCTTGTTTGGCGCATAGGGTAACACGACAGAGATGTGTCTAACTGGTACGGTCCATCGATGAGTGAAAAGTTGACGACACGAAATGAAAACATTACATTACGGCGCCATTAAGCTGCTCGCTTGGTGGCTTCGATTGACGGCGACTGGAGACGGCCGAGACATTCGAGCAACGCTCACTTTGGCAATCAGCTTGGATGATTTCTGCATAATTTTATTTTAATGCGTTGGCGTTTTTTGGCTACTTCACGAAGTTTTCGAGGTGTGTGTGTCCGTCTGTCCGTCCGTCTGGTAGGCGCAGGGAGGTCGGTGATCATCGTGAGTGAGTGAGTGAGTGAGTGAAATAACTTTATTGTGGTCCAGAGAAGACGCAGGGGACACCCCGCGCCACCCGGCTAGTCCCACGTAGGGACCGGCAAGCCGAGCTTGACGGCCCGATCGCGGGCACTCTGGACGGCCAGGGTTTGGTCGTTGAGTTCGGGGCTGCCCAAAAGCGCAGCCCACCTATCCTCGCTGAAGGCGGAGCCGATGGCTTCACACTCCCACAACACATGGGTAAATGTTGCCGTTAGTCCATAGGCAGGGCAGTCCGCACTGGGATACCTTTCAGGGTATATAGCGTGAAGAACCGCAAGGTTAGGATACGCACGAGCTTGTAAAAGTCGAAGGGCCACCGCCCGCGCCCTGCATAAGGCAGGGTGCGGTAGGGGGAATGCCCGTCTTGACAGATAATAATGCTTAGTGATCTCATTATACGTCATCAATGGTTCCCCGCGGGGTAGGGGGACTGCGGAGGCGGCGCGGTCAGTGAGTCCTCGCGCGGCCTCGTGCGCGCTCTCGTTAGGGTTAGAGGGAGAGCCCTCAATCGACCCCAAGTGAGCGGGAAACCAAATGAGAGAATGCGGAGAGATACTTTTCAAGCTTTGGAGAATGCGAAGGGCCTGAGGGGAGACCATCCCGTTTTGGTAGGCCTTAATGGCCGCCTTAGAATCGCTATATATTACCTCTCTGCGACCATCGAGCACAGCCAGCGCGATTGCAACCTGTTCGGCTACAAATGGCTTCGAAGTGCGTACTGTAGCGCAGCAAGTGATCTTGGAATTAGAGTCGACGATGGAGACGGCGAACGCCTCTTGTTGGACATATGCCGCGGCATCCACGAAGCTTGCCTCAATGTGGTTACATACATGTTCGAGTAGAGCTCTACCCCTGGCCCGACGTCTGCCGAGGGTTGTGTGCGGGGTGCATATTGCGGGGAATGGGCGCGATGTGTAGTTGAGATCTGATGTCGCTGGGAATGCGCACGGCGTCGGGGCAATGGTCGACAGGGTAGAGGTCCATCTCATCGAGTATCTTGCGGCCCGCCGGGGTGCCGGATAGCCTGAGCAGCTGTGAACGCTCTTGCGCCTCTATTATTTCTTCGAGCGTGTTGTGAACTCCGAGCTTTAACAGGTATTCGGTGTGAGTGCTCACAGGTAAGCCGAGGGCAAGCTTGAAGACCTTTCTGATGAGGGAATTTAACTTGTTCCTCTCTGCAACATGCCAATTATGCATGGTTGCCGAGTATGAAAGGTGGCAGAGCACAAAAGCATGTATAATGCGGATGAGATTGTCCTCCTTGATTCCCCGGTGCCTGTTGGCGATCCTCCGGATGAGGCCGAGAGCACTCTCCGTTTTGGCGATGATCCTTCTGAGTGCGGCACCATTGGCACCGTTAGACTCGATATACATCCCCAATATTCGGAGCGAGTCCACTCTGGGCACTGGGGACCCGTCACCAGTGAAAAGCCGTATTTCGCTTTCGGACGCTGGTTTCCAATCACGATGGCCACCACCTCTGGGTCTTTTCTTGTTGAGAAGTAGCTCAGACTTGGATGGAGAACATCTGAGCCCAGTGGGGCGTAGGAAGCGCTCGGTCGCATCGATGGCGCTCTGCATGGCGTCCTCAACTTGGCCGTCACTCCCGCCAGCGCACCAGATGGTGATGTCATCTGCGCAGATGGTATGGTTGATTCCTTGAATCTTGGCGAGCTCCTTGGAAAGCCCGATCATTGCGATGTTGAATAATGTTGGCGAGATGACTGAGCCCTGAGGCGTGCCGCGTGAACCGAGGGTGATTTCTTGCGAGAGGTATCTTTCCATCTTGAGCTTGGAAGTTCTCTGGCTAAGGAATGATCGGACGAAATCGTAGACCCTCTTTCCAAGCCCGAGGCCGGTAATAGTCTGGAGAATGAATTCGTGTGAGATTTTGTCGAAAGCCTTCTCCAGGTCTATTCCAAGGATTGCTCTGGTATCTCTCGTGCTCCGGTCGATGATCTGATGCTTTATCAGCTTCATGGCGTCCTGTGTCGAGAGGCCGGCTCTGAAACCAATCATATTGTGGGTGAATATGTCATTAGTCTCGAGGTGCACCATGAGCTGGCTGAGAAGGGCATGCTCTGCGACTTTACCTACACAGGACGTCAAGGAAATTGGTCTCAGATTGTCGATTCCTGGTGCTTTACCGGGTTTGGGGATGAGGACCGTGCAAGCCGTCTTCCGCTGTGTGGGGACATGTCCACTGCGCCAGACTTCATTAATCCTTTCGATGAGGAAGTCGATCGACTCATCATCGAGATTCTTGAGCATCTTATTAGTGACGCCATCTGGGCCAGGGGCGGATTTGCTGTTCAGGGAGAAGAGGGCCTGTCGGATCTCAACCGCAGTGAAATCCTGGTCCAACTCCGGCACATCACACCCCGTGTAGTCTGGGAACTGGGTGGGGGCAGAGCTATTGGCGACTGGTAGATACTTCTTTATGAGCCTGTCGACAATCAACTCGTCCGGGGTAGAGTCTGAAACGAGGTGGATGGCTTGCGCAAGGGTTAGTCTCTGGCTGGACCTGGTGCTGCTCTCATCGAGAAGGTGTTTGAGCAGACCCCAGCTCTTGCCGGATCTGAGCTGGCCCTCGACGGATTCGCAGAGCTCCTCCCATTGTTGTTTACACAGGTTCTTGCAGTGCTCTTCGATCTCCCTGTTGACCTCGGAAACCTTCTTGCGGAGCCTCCTGTTATGCTTCTGTCCCTTCCATCTCGTAAGGAGGGCTTGCTTGGCTTCCAGCAGGTGGGCCAACCTGTTATCCATCTTATCAACGTCGAGGTCAGTGACGACCTCCTTGGTCGCCGCTGCGGCATCATCCCTGATCTCTTTGCACCAACTTTCTAAATCTGTCACGGCGGCCGTCGGTGCACGCTCCGCTCTGATCTTGCGGAAAACGTTCCAGTCGATCATATTGAATTTCCGCGTCCTACAGCGGGCAACCGTGAAGGAGACCTCGATGACGTAGTGGTCACTTCCGAGGTCTAGAGCCGTGTTTACCCACTTCACTTCCCCGACGTTCTTGACAAAAGAGAGGTCTGGGGTAGTGTCCCGGCATGTGGAGTTGCCTCTCCTTGTGGGGAAATCCTTATCGGTGATGAGTGTCAAGTCCGCTTCCATCGCAGTCTGCCACAGGTCACGTCCCTTGGGCGTGTCATAGGTGTACCCCCACACCCTGTGTGGGGCGTTGAAATCCCCGACTACGACAAGGGGGTGCCCACCGGCCAGGCTGACGGCCCTCTTGAGGAGAAACTCCGCTTTCGCTCTGCGGTAGCTGGGACTGCAGTATACGTTAAGGATAAAGAGGCTGTTTCTTCTGAGGCCCCTTCTGGGTGGGTCCATGAGGATTTTGGTCATGACATACTCGATACAGTGGCGTAGCCAGAAATTTTGTTCGGGGGGGGGGGGCTCAGGTTGCAGAGCGGCCTCCTCCTTATAGAATTTGTCGAGGAATCAAATGTATGAATAATAACTGCATTGCCAATTCCATTGTATATTAGATGGTGCAAATGAAATATTGAACGTTATGCACTGTCCAGTAAAACATGTGTGTTGTCATAAAAGAATAAATTCGTATGCCCCAAAAATTGTGGCAGGAATAACTGATATGAATGCTTCCGGGTTTTTTTTGTCGAATTAATAAGTAAAGAAAACATCACATGAACTTTAGAACTATTGACCCTTTTCGCGGAGCAGTTTTTTTTAGAGAAACGAGATGGCGCTCACGGCGGCGCGCCATACCTCTCCTCAGCGACCACGCACGAATACGAAACCATTACTGCTTCTACCTTGCTTCTATGCGATCAGCTGTCGAAAATGCAAATGAGTTTTTGCTAACACACTGTGCTCCAATCATGCTAGATTGAATAATGTGGATTGAAGACGTGTGCAGTAGTTGGCTGCAAAAATAGTGACTAGCATGTTAAGGAATAGAATGAATCTGTGTGGCGAAGTTCGCGGACTGCTGCAGCAGCTGTCCGAACGTGTTACCGGCACTTCGTGATGTACGGCTTTCCTCGAGCATGCAGAAATTTGCTCATCCGCCAGCCTTGTATTGCTAACCTTCAAAGAAAGGGCTTCATCCCCAGAACGTCGGCAAGAATGAGTACCACTCGTTAAACAATGACAAAGGGAGTAGCGCCGCTTCCTGTCATAGTAAGTTTCGCGCACGTTATCTATACGCATCTGTCCAAATGGCAGGAAAACTTACGCCCACTCTATCGCCGACGTATCAAGAATAAGTGAATGGACTCACACTTGAATATATGGGCACTGTATACACACAATAAATGGCGGACTACACCTATGGCGAACCAATGGTCGAAGCTGAATGTTTCTTGATGGTCCGCAAGAGTAAGCAAGTTACTAGCTGTAATATATATTTGCTACAAGGTATTACAATCTACAAAACAGCTACGTTTGAAGCCTTGTGCGCAGCAAGAACAAATCTATCGGATTCGGAACTGAGCACACCCGCGAGTGATTAGGCAGAAAATAATCAGGTAGTGGCCCAGTAGCGCAACCAGGATCTTTGCCAGGGGGGAGGGGGGGGGGGGTTGACAGTTTGCCAATACCATCTAAACAACACTAATTTCGATTTCTTCACGGGAAATTGTAAAAAATGCGCTTTTTGCGAGTGTGCAGACGATTGCGCGTCTTACATCTTAGTTGCAGCACTCAAATGCGTAAGGAAATAAAAGTGGTTAAACAAAAGAGGGGGTTAAGTCGACCTCAGGGGGGGGGTTACAACCCTCGAATCCGCCCCCCCCCCCTCCGTCGGTGCGCCACTGTAGTGGCCACACCGAGGAACTTCACTGAGTCAGAAACTGACAAGCCACTGCTTCAAAATATTTGCCGAATAAAGAACAAAGAGCAAAACACGCTAATCTTCACTGAATTCATAATCGGACAGCTTGGAATACATATTTAGCCCCGCTTTTAGAACAAGCACCGTATACGTTGCTTATGCAATTTGGACATAGCTTAAGCAGCTCCGGAAGCGCTTTTGCATGTTCTCTGAAGCTGTGATCAAAGCTTCGTGTCGTCCATCTAGTCACCGTCTATGATATCTCCGAAAACAGAGGTTTTCTAAGCCGCGCCGGCGTCATACACTTCCATTGTAAACAAGGAGGCAACGGAGGCATTTGAGGCAAGCAATGGACGCGTCACCACGTGATCAAATATGGTAGCGCCCACGGGATTGCCGCGAAAAGGGTCAATATCAGTTCGAAACCAGCAAAGCAGTACATGCAGCTTACATGAAAAACGTAAAGGCCATGAAATGAATAAGTTGAGGACAAATATTTTGATGAATCTTTGTCATTCAATAACCTTGTTTAGATTTTTCTACATATGCAACGCCCAGGAAGAAACCTCAATGACGCTATCCCTCGTTGCAATCGATTGCGCAGGAGCAGCTGTAACTAGTCGTGTATTGTAATTACACCGAGATAATACTCGCAGCAGTGAGTACAAATAAAAAGTGGGAGTTCTGCAAATTATATATTAGAAATTGCGAAGGTTGAATGGAATATACAAAGCGAAGATACAATTCGCTAGAGGGCAAAAAAAAAAAAAAGAGTCGCTGGAAACAAAGTTCACTGCTTGTATACACAAAACCTCGCAATAAGATATGTAAAAATACATATGAGTCTCCAGTAAATCTACGTATTTAAGCAAACGTCAGTGTATATAATGCGTCAAAGAAGACAAATAAACATGTTGCTCAATCACAGATACTAAACTTTGCGCACAGAAAGACAGATGATCTAGGCAAGAACATAACTATGATCGCAGAAATCGTGATATGTACTTGGGCCATGCAGCGGTCGCGACAGCGCCATGTGGGTAGAATAATAGAGGAATAATGCATAAATCAGTACGAAAATGTGTAATTTCACTGTCTGCATAACGCCAACAATTATTCTGCACCCAAAATTAAAGGAGGGTATTCCTTCGTTTCAATAAAGAAATAAAAGCAGGTAGCTGAAAATGAAAGAAAAGGACAAACGAAGGCCACAGATGATGCGGTAAGTTGAACTACCCAATATCCGAGTGTGTTTTTGGCGAACGCCGCGTGGGCCGGGCTTTCAATGAGCAAGGTCGGTCAAAATTGGTTATTGGTATTCTCGTAATTTTTGTATTCGCGTGATAATTGTGATCATGATAGAATAAACGGCGAAAATTTCTGCGGTTTTAAAAGCTAATGAACGGTCATACGTTTTCATAATTATAAACTTATGGACCTGAAGGAACAGTGCTTTTTACTTGCATTGATTTTTCCTGCTTCGCTATCAAAGGACAAACTTCTCTCGGCGGGAAAGTTGAGCGAGGCGGTCAATGACTTCGGACACATTGATGCCGACGTTTCTGTGGCTGTATAGAAGCGCCAGCCTAACCATGCGTTCCACAGACATTGTAGAGCGCAAGTAGTTTTTTAGTAAACTCTTGTTAAAAAAATATTCTCTCTGTGCTAGCAGTGGTCAATGGAGGGGTGACTAGAAGCTGCAGCAGTATTTACACATTTACATAGAACCTGCAGTCGCAATGAGAAAGAGCATTCCGGTTCTAAAACCTAAAACACTTCCTCGATGTCGTTGGCATCCTTGTTTAGGTACCTTGCACAAACAGTAGGCTGTTCGATTCCAGCGATGTCCGTCGTTTTGTCAGGAGGTATGGAGAAGCAGCCTGCTTTTGAATCTAGGCTTTCTTTGATAATGTCACCACAAATTTCTATAATTTGGTTTTGTGCGTCTGGGCTTAAATACGAGGCATTACTGGGGCAACTTTCCAAATGGTTCTTCAGATATGTATCTCCACAATCAGCTCGCACTCGAAGAAGCACTCTGAAAATGCCTGTGTTTTCAGCAGGGGCATTGCTTAAATCCATAGGGCCCCTGTCCCTGTGGCCACGGAGAGCCAGACCTTGTCGCCCGCAAAAAAAAAAAAAAAAAAAAACTCAATAATAGGCCGTTTACTTTCTTTTGTTTTCTCATATTTTACTTTGCCTGCCCTGGTCCAGCTGATCAATCACATTAGGCACGCTTCCTGAAAATGTTTGGAGACAATTATCAGCTGCTAGCTGACAGTCACGGTGATATTTAGTATTTTCGTGTGTGTGGGAGATTGCGAGCGCGCGCTTCCATTTATGGAACGGCTTGGACACGAGCGTTGCAGTGCGCGCATGTTGGCCCAAGTTTATAAGAACATTAACCCCATAAAGTTCTATAATTGAAAATCTTTTAAAGCATGGCTTTGGAAATGTCAGCGCACCTTTCGCGTCAAATGTTTATGAGAACTTTATACCCATGAAGTTTCGTAATTGAAATCCATGCGCTCCGTACATTCCGCGGCCGCTGCCAGATGCCGCAACGCGCCCGCTCGCTATCGAAAAGCCGTTGAAAATTTGTGCTCGGATGGGGCTCCTTGCGTTACGTGACTCCAGGTGCAAAGGCGTTGTCACGAAATCAAGCCCCAGTTCGCAATGTTCGTGCCGAAATCTCTTTTCGAGCGTGAAAAAGACATTGTAGACAAAATCCAGAATGATTGCCGGCGTCGGTGGTGGTTTTTGTCGGTGGTGCATGCCCGCACGAAATAATTTCGGGGGGGGGCTGAAGCCCCATCAGCCCCCCCCCCCCCCCCCCCCCCTGGCTACGCGCCTGACTCGATACCATCACTAACTGTGCTGAGGTCGCGCGAGAGGCAATTGTACCTTTTGTTGACGAGGGTAGCAACTCCCCTACCTCCTGAATGTGATGACAATACCAGATAACCCGCGAGTTTGATGGGTGTACTAGATACAACTTCCTGAATAGCGATGATATTGAGTTTACCTGCGAGGGTTCGTAAATATTGCTGCAGAAGTGGCTTCTTGTTGGGAAACCCTCCGCAGTTCCATTGCCAGATGCTAAAGTTCTCGTCCGGACTATCCATGTTTAGGCTCAGGGGAGGGTTGAGCGGATAACGCTGCCCTCAAAATCGTGCCTTCCGTTGGTGGTGCTAGAACATTGCGTTGTACTGCAACCTGCGAAGGAGCCGGCCTGGCATCGACCTCTTCCAATTTGCTGATGCGCTCACTGAGTGCACGTAATCCCATTTTGGGGTGCGCTATAGCTGCCTGGACCTTTTCTAAGCTAGCCTGCATGCTGGCGACGGCATTATTGAGTTCCGAGAGTAATTTTATAGTCTCATTTTCCTGTCTGTTCTCTACCGCTCGACGCTCTGGCGCGCTAGACCCGTGGGATGCCTCGGACGTATCCATGGCGACCGGGACAGGGACGGAGGCGGGTTGCGCCGGGGAGGGTGAAAGCGTGAGCTTCCTAATCTCCGCCATCTCCGCAGCTAGCCTGCTCATTTCTTGCTTAATCCGCGCGTTTTCTTTCCTCAACTGCTCGTTATCTCGGCGCAGCTTCTCGAGCTCGTTCGCGTGGTGCGAATCGCGACGCAGGTCCTCGCCTCTGGGGGCTTCACGTCCCCCTCGGGCCATGTCGGCCCAGGAGAGCGATGGCTTCTTGCTTCTAAGGGAGGTGGGCGTGCGGGACCGGGACCTGATCCGCCCCGACGTGTCGTGCCCCGGCTTGGAGCTGGAGCGAGGCCGAGAACCGGAGCGTCCCCGGGAACAGGCGCGTCCTCTGGACCTGGAGCGGGAGCCGGAACGTCCCCTGGAGGTGGAGCGGCCCCTAGATCCGGAACGGCCTCTCGAGCGGCTCCTGGAACGGGAGCGTCCTCTACGCTGAGCACCCAGGGTGGACGAAGCCTGGAACTCGTCCGCGGTGTCGGCACCGGCCATCTTAGCGCGCTCACTGCGACGACGACGCACGACGTATGGGATCTTGAACCTTTGAGCACATTCCTTACCAGCCGTGAGATGTTGGCCACCACAGAGTTTACACTGAGGGGTACACTGATGCTGCTCATCGGGGCTAGGGGCACCAGAGCCACGGCAAATCGCGTCACCGGGAGTGGGACACACGTCGGCGCGATGACCGAGGCGGCCGCACGTATAGCACACGTCGATTTGCTTGCGGTAGAGCGAGCACTGCATGAGCAATGGTCCATACCTGACAAAGTTCGGTACATGATGTCCATCGAACGCTACGATGACCGTGCCGGTTTGGGCTATTCTCTTGGCAGCTAAGGCGAGTGGATTATTGGTGTTGACAATCTTGGCATCGATGACGTCAAGACCATCTTGAAGGGGGATGTCGCGGATCACCCCCTTGCACGTGGAGTGCGGGGTTGTCTCGTAGGCACTGAGCTCATGTACCTTGCCTGAGATGAGTATCTGCCTCATCCGGACGTAGCGGCTCGCATTCTCACGCTTGGGAGTACTGGCAACCATAATATTTTGCTGCAGATTGGGGCATAGAGTATCTTGGCATAGATCTTCCTGGCTGATGCCAGCGGCGGCGAGTATTGCGTCAGCTACCGTAACCGCGCCAATCTTGGAGATATCCAGTCCACCTCGCGGCCTAATCACAATCTTGATATCATTTCGAGGAAGTGAGGGCATCCTTCCCGCTCGTAACACCTTGGATTTTAGCGCAGCACCACCCGATTTGCCACGGCGCGCTCCCGGCTGCAGTGATAGCGCATTAGAGTCAGCCGTGTGCGTTTTGGCGCCAACTCTTCTAACCCCCGCGGACCGCCAACCTTGATCTTGAGTAACCTCTTCCGGGGATATTTCCTCCCCATCCACGTAATAGGGCATCTTGAGTTAGAAATTAAGCGTTCCGGGCCTCCAAAGGGCCGGCCGCAGGCAAAGGTAAGCCTAGCGTAAGCACGGTCTCCCGAGCAGCCCGCTAGGGTTAGCGAGAGCACCGTCCCTCAGGAGGAGAAAATGTCCATAAATAAACGGATAATCACTCACTGTGGTCAAATATGGTATCGATAGAATCCTGATGTCTTCACGGATCCGAAGCGAACAACAGTTCGTGAGCACTCGGTGAAAAACACTAGAAAAATTGGCGGAAAGCGAGAGCCGATGCGAGCGGGACCATGGCTCGAGCGTCGTCCGGTGATCATCGTGACTGAATTTTTTGAGGCTTTGGCCTTCCGCCGTGAACGAACGAGCCAGCTCGCGGCATTCGTCCGCGTACGTGGAGGCTTCAGACAGAGGCGTTCCCTCTGATGGGTCAGGCTGGTAGGGGAGAGTGGCGTCGTGCCTACAGTCTTCGCTACAACTTCACCTCTCGTCTTACGTCGGGACGAGTGCCTTGGATGTCTTCAGTCTGCCGACTCAGTAACCATCTTCGACGCACCTCTTGACAACAGCTGTTCAGACGTGAACACGTTGACTTAACGCTCACTTTGTTACAAGTCTACGCAAGACGTCTTCCATAGCTCAGTAGATGCCCGCCTGAGCCCTACGCAGCATTCGTAGCTGCTCAACGTGCTTTTGCTCGGTTTTTTTACTCAGACGCTTTTACTCGGTTTCGGGAGCTCGTAAATCCGGATCTTCTGCGAATCGCCCACGTTTCGCCGCCACTTCGGCGGAGCGATACTCAGGATCGGCCCGAAGTCGTCTCACTCGCTCTCGAGGAGCGACGCGGCGGCTTTCGCGCCGCGCTTCCTCTTTTTCAGGAGTGACGGTCTTCTTCAGCTGCCCTATCATCGCGGCGATGTTCTCGGCGTGGAGACGGTGGGGCTTTAGTGTCGCCGCGGCGGCGACGCGAAGCTATCTATCCCGTGGGTCGGCGCAATGACGTCACGGCTTAGCTACGTCTCTGCGCAGATGTGGCACCTGCCATGCTCCCCACGGTGTGGTGACGTCATGGCTCACGCAGCTGTAGTGAGGCTCAGCGCGGTCGGCGCAGCTGCGGCGAAGCGTTGTTAGGCGACGCATGGTGACGCCATCGCCAGGCGGAGGTTTTGCGGCGTACACTCGACCGACCATGCTTGAGCTTAAACAGCTTCGCTAGTTCACAGGGGTGAGCGCCATTACGCTTAGACCATTTGTGCACTACCTCCAGGATCAGCCCACATTTTTGGCGTACACCACCGCACTACCTCCAGCTTAAACAGCTTCGCTGTTAAAAACGATGGCTCAATTCGATTTTGCGTCGACTACCGCCATCTTAATAAGATAACTTGCGAAGGCATCTACCCCTACCGCGCATCTACGACGCTCTCAAGTGTTTGCAAGGCGCGGAATATTTTTCCTCGCTCGATTTGAGTTAAGGCAATTGGCAAGAGCCTATGGCTCCCGCCGATCGCCTGAAGACCGCTTTCGTGACGCCAGACGGCCTATATGAATTTAACCTTTTCTGTTTGCACTGAAATGCCCTTGTTACTTTTTAACGAATGATGGACAATCTCCTTCGTGGGATAAAATGGAAGACATGCCTATGTTACCTTGACGATGTCGTCGTCTTTTTTCCAGATTTTCCGACTCATCTGTACCGTCTCGAACAAGTCCTGCAGTGCATCACCGAGGCAGGCCTCCAGCCCAACTTCAAGAAATGTCGCTTTGGAGCCAAGCAGCTTGCACTACTCAGACACGTCGCATCGAAAGATGGCATACTACCTCATGCTTCCAAACTTCGAGCTGTCGCCGAATTCCCAAAATCACGTCCCTGAAATAACTTCGAAGCTTTATCGGGCACTGCTCCTACTTTCGTCGTTTTATCCGGAATTTCGGTTCTATCATTGCTCCGTTGACTCAGATGCTCCGAGGCGACACACCATTTTCTACTTGGTCACAGCTTGTGACAATACCTTTGCAACAATGCGGCGTTTGCTCACTTCGCGTCTCACACTGCACCATTTAGACCCCATGGCCCCCACGGAAGCCGGCACCGACGCCGGTGGCGTAGGACTTGGTGCCGTGCTGGCACAGAAAAAAAGTGGGCGTGATGAATACGTAGTAGCCTACGCGAGCTGAACACTAACGAAAGCGGAATCCAGCTACTCCATCACCGAAAAGGAGTGCTTGGCTATCATCTCGGCCCTTGGAAAATTCCGACCCTACCTCTACGGCCGCCGTTTCGCAGTCGTTAGAGATCACCACGCTCTATGCTTGTTATCGACTTTAAAATATCCGTCTGGCCGCCTTGCACGATGGGCTCTACGGTTACTACACTTCGACATACGCGTCATTTACCGGTCTGGCCGTAAACACACCTACGCGGATGCCCTCTCTAGGTCGCCTACAGCAAGTGACATGACTTGCATTTCAGTCATCGAATCGACGTTTTCGCCGCCAGTGCTCGTCAACATAGCTGTGGAGCAACGCAAAGATCCGTTGATTGCGGCACTTATGGATTGCATTTCTGACACTTCAACAACACGCCCTTCACGCGCTATCCGCCGCCAAGATTCTCATTTCGAATGTTGGGATGGTGTTTGTTCTCTATTGCCGAAATTATGCTGCCGATGGCCGCAAATGGTTGTTCGTCGTTCCCCGCCATATGTGCACAGATGTATGCTCCGCTCTCCATTCGGATCCGCAATGCGCCCATGCAGGCGTCTTCAGGAGTTACGCCAGTCTTCTTCACTACATTACATACGTGCTGCGCTTCACCGAACTTCTTACATGCCGACATCGGTCACTACAGACGCGGGACTGGGTAGCTATCACTGCTCGAAGAAACTCCCTCACGCCATTGGAGCACTGTGTACGCGCCCCATGGTCTGTGCTGGTCTCCAATGTATCTCTTTGATGTCAGCTTGGATGACTGGGTATGCGCCAGTAAGTGTGTGCCACTGTGGAATGAACGTCTTTGACGCCAACTATGGCAAATAGGTACGTGCTCCGGGAATGTGCCACCCTACAGTAGGATAAAAAGCCCTTAAATTTCTCCGATGCTGAGTGGAATCAAACCCACGTCACAAGGGTTCTTAAAGGAGATCAACGCGACGCATTTTTAAGGCTACGTCACAAGTGCGCTGGGCATGTGCCGCTTTTCTACGAACGCCTTTCACGCCAAAGCTTTAGTGTTGGCGCATTCATGGCACAGCTGCGCCGTGAATGCACTGGGTGTGTGCCACTCCGCAACGAACTTTGGCCAACATGGGTCGCAGTATGTGCCACTGAGTTGGGCGACCAGCGAAGGGCTAATTCTCAGCGTTCGCAGGCACCGGGGCGCCACGCTGCCCGTCTCGAAGGCCACGCGTGGAGTTCTTGGCAGCGCCGCTGGATGGCGCTGCGTGTCCAGAAAGAAGCGCGAGAGAGGAGCCCGGTTGTCGCATGAAGCGTTTCTCAGCGTTCGCACGCATCGGCATGACTTGCATTTCGGAGGTCACGCGCAGGTTTCGCGACGGTGGTGCTAGATGGCGCCGAGTGTTCTTAAGCAATCGAGTCGCTTTCATTGGCTTCTTCGGCCGTTTTCGCGGTAGGTCGGTAATGGACCTCTCCAGCAATGCGCGCGCGCCGTCAGCGCCGGTCGCAAGGTAGTATGGTAAACGGGAGCTGAGGCCACCAGGACCCTCTGGAAACTTTCCTGGTCGTCTTGCCTGCAGCGTGCTAGCTGCGCCCGGCCCAGCGCTCCGTTCTCCCACAGCGCCGTGGGTTGAACCACCAGCGCAGGCATTGTGGGAAAACGGAGGGACGGGCCGCTAGACAAACAGGCGAGTCTGCGGCGGCCGCAGTGCCCGCCAGTCCGATTTCCCATAGAGCCTTGCGGCCGGTGATGGCGGGGCGAGCACATTTGTGGATTGGCCCATTGGTGCGACGGTGGGCGAACTTGGGCGAAGGGAGGCCGGGCAGCACGCTGGGGGAAAGAGTGCGTGCTCTCGGGCAGCCGAGTTAGAAAATGGGGCTTAAAGAAAAGTGGAGAGGAGAGGAATCCCGTCGCCTATGAGCTGTCGCGTAACCGAGTTCCGGGAGGGGCGGGAAAGAGGGCGAGGCGCACTTTCACTTGTCACTATTTCTGCGTCCGTAATATTAGCAGCGCAATACGAGCTTGGTTTTAGATGCACGGTATTTTCATGTAAGCGGTGAATATTGGTGGTAGCTTTGTTTCTTTTGGTTTAGGAAAACTGGTGTATTTATAAATTGCAATCACTAGGGCAGGAAACCCAGCGTACACAGGCTGCAAGAGTAATCAGCAAACTACCTGATATCATGAATGTATGCGCGCACTTCTTGTGGGAAAGGTGGCTAACACAAAGCGCAATAAAATTATGCTCGATCTTTTAAAAATCTGATCATAAATAAAAAAAAATTGGTCTTGGCAGAAGTCACAGTTATAATCTCTAAGTTGCAATACCCGATGAGACCGACCTGCTTGCGTGAGAAACAGAAATGAAGAATTGTCTAGAAAACAAAAGCGCACTAATGATTGAGCTGCCACGTTGACTCAGTAGCTATGGCGTTGTGCTGAACTACGAGGTAGCGGGTGCAATCTCCGACCGCGAAGGCCGTATTTCGACGGGGGCGGTTTTCGGGCGTTTTCACAATAAGAAGTTTTCGTACAATAAACCCCACAATTTAAAAGAAAAGAAAAAAAATTCTTAATTGGTCATTTTGAGGATCATATTGCAAGTTGCAAAATGTAGCAGCCAAGAAGAAGTTTTATAGAAGATTTGTGAGTTTAGAAAAATAATGTATGTACCCCAGCCAAAGCAATAGTCTCTTTTCAGATTTCAGAACACTTGCAATATTTTAAGCATGCTGAAAGGCGCATTGTCACTGTCAAAAATACCTCGGTGCCACGTTTTCCCAGTGTGTTAAAACAATACACATTTAACACCTGAATTTATTCTCCTGAAGAGGCACTGTGAGCTGCTCAAAAGAGACAACTTTCTAGACCGACCTTCCAGCTTGCGTATTAGTGTATCTTCAATGAGAACTACTCCATTCTTCACATGCTGTAGTTAAGAGGCAGCAAGGAACCCGAATGTTTTGACTTACAGGGCTTTCAACTGCTAATGAGAACGTAATACCACTTAGCTTTGAATGCTTTCAAAAATATGTCATCCCAGCTGGGACGTACCGCTGTCAGAAAGCGCTTGTAGAAATGTAAAAGGCCAGATCGACATTGAAGAATTCCTGCCAATATTTACGTTGTAGTATATTTTATGTCACGGAACTATGATTACTTTTGATAGGCGAAATCTATCCGACCGGTAGAGTCAAAACCACAGATTCAATAGGTGAACATACATAAAATAGCACAATCCTGTAAGGGGCCTCTGAGAGCCATCGCGTACTAGGTATTGTATTTGACACGATACTCACCGTACACCCCTCCAAGCGTCACTGACATGCAGGTCATATTAGGACAGAAGGCGCTGGCTGCAACTGCAACTGCCGCCCCCGCAACAGCTAGGAGTAAGATGATGAAGACAGAGAGCTTGCTCTGAAGGAATGCTATCACGAAGCCTGCGAGTCAAAGGGGTCTAGTGAAAACAATGTCTTAATCTTTGGAACAGGGGGGTTCCATGTTGCGCTGCAGCTACTTGATTAACATACCAGGGGCGCCTTGCAGGAACATTTATTAACGAAAATAATAACGAATTTTAGAACCTGTTCCTAGATGTTCCCTCAACAACTCCTAGTCCACGCTAGAACGCGTTCTTCAATTCGTTATTAATTTCGTCAATAAATGTTCGTACAAGCCGCCCCAGGTTTTTTTTCATGAAGTTCGTCCGAAATACCTTAAAGCTAGGCAAGCTTATATAATTTAATATTTTCCCTAAAATAATTTTACCACAAATTTATGCAATTGAATATGATTTCATATAGTAATTAGACTAGCAGTTAGGAAAATTAGATTAACGAACTTTCTAAACACTAGAGCCATGCAGTTGGTCCCGGTGAAAGACTTCAAGCGCGCAATCCGAGGACCTTATAATTGTTTCGAGAAAGGAAAAAAAAGCGCAGCTGCTAATTTTTAGAGCGAAATAAATTTCGGACCATCTCATACACAAAAACGGGACGCGACTTTCAAACAGCGCAATATGCACACCCTTAGACGCCCATCCATGAGTGATGTGACTGCCGGCGCCTCACCGTCGGACGAGCGTCAAGGGACTGTCGTAATCAAGCTGTGATTGCGTAGATTGATGCTCTCTTGACGGTGAGGCGCAGTCGGTTGTCGTTGTGCTTCAACATCTACAGCAATCATGATCGCCTGACATCAAGCGATTGCAAAATACATCGCAGTTCAATGCCTCAGAGCCAGACATGGACACCCTAACGAGGGCGAGCCTTCACGAAGGCCTTCCTCACCCTCATCTGCCCTCACACTCACGTGGTGAGATGAGGATCGCCTTTGGGAAGATTGGTGAGGCTGAGATGAGGGATTGCGGATGATGTGAGGTCAAGGCGAGGCAGGTTGCGGGAACGATGTCAGGTTATAAGAGGGAAGGGTGATTCATATTGCTCAAGTACTGAAATGTCACTCAGGTGGTATATGTGTGGTGGGTTCAAAGTCTGAACTTCTGAAGTGCGCTGGCAGTCTCTGGCAGTGCGCTGGGAGTCTCTCTATCGCAGATATACGTCGAAGCCCACCTTTTACTGACAAATGTCATAAATTGATCTTGGTGCTAGGTGCAGTTAAGCCTATTGAAAGTTTTAGCCAGTGAAAGCGGCAACGAGAGCGGCAGGACTGACGGCGACTTTTAAGTGCTAAGCACTTTAGGCACCCGGGCTGTCGGCGTGTAATGTGATGTCTAGTCGTCGTGGTCACGCGGAAGAACAGGGTCAAAACAGGTGCAGAATTGATCAAAACTGGTTCAAAATAAACTAACATGATTGACAATAGAGTAAAATATAGGAATAATCAAGCATTATGGGCGCATTAATTAGCAGAAACTCGTGAAAATCGTGAAAATCTTACAATGTGATCTCACTTCGCCGTGGTCACGCGCAAGAACAAGTTCTCAAAACAGGGTCAAAACAAGTGCAGAATTGATTAAAACCATTTCAAAATAAACTGACATGATTCAGAATAATGTAAAAGAGACGAATAATGAAGCATTAAGCGCATTAATTAGCAGAAACTCGTGAAAATCGTTTCCCAAACGCCAGTCTGGTACTAGAGCAGGGCAAGAGAGGGCGTCACCACCCCACAAGCGCTCGATTACTCCTCACTCCAGTGCTACTCCAGCAGCACCCTAGGGAGCCTACATGCAAGCGCCGTTTAAACGGCGCTTGCATGTAGGCTCCCTACAGCACCCGATCAGTACGCGCCGTGTGGCGAGAAGGAAACAGGGCTTTATAAGCAGTTGACGCGCTCCGGAACTTCCTTTGTGCCATGGACGCCGAGCTGCAGGCGTGCATCGAGCGACAACGCTGGCGCATAACTGCTTCGCAATTCCCCAGGTTTCACGTTAGTGGAGCTGCTTTAGCGCTGTATTTGAACTATGGGACCGTGGAGTGTTGCGGCAAAGGCGGCAGTGGATATATCGATGGAGGCTGCTCTACTCAATATACCCCATATTCCCATAACTCCTATATCCAATAACATCGTATGACATATAGGAAAAACTGGTTTCTATATGGAATCCTATATATTTCTTATCGGATTATTGGATATGGGAGTTATGGGGCATATGGATTTTTCAGTAGGGTGGTAGCGGCCCGTGTGGGTTGGTTTCCTTCAAACAGAGACAGACCTTCAAACAGAGACAATCCTTCAAACGGAGACAAACTGGCGAAAAAGGATACTACTGGAGTCATGGCACATTCAGAATACAGCGGGTAATATAAACCGCGCGAAGGGCATCCTTCCTTCTGTGCAGGGGCGTAGCCAGAAATTTTTTTCGGGGGGGGTTCATCGGCCCGACCGGGGGGGGGGGGGGGCAAGCGTCCGCTTTCCTCTACGTGACGTGATCGATAATAAATATCGGTAGTTTAAGCACCCTCTATGTATGTATATCAAAGACATGGGACCCCCCCTCCCCCCTCGCGTGTGTGTGTGCTAGAGCACTGCACGGGCTCGGGCTTACCCGAAAGCCCGGGCCCGTGGGCCGGGCCGGGCCGGGTAGAACTGTTTTTTCACGGGCTCGGGCTGGGCTCGGACACGGCGTGTGCTTTTTGACCCGGGCCCGGGCCGGGCTCAGGCTTTCTGGTGGTGTGCATGTAACGTGCAGTGAGTTATTCTCGGGCGACTCAACTCTGAAAAACATTATTTTTCGGTCTCGGGCCGGGTTCGGGCCAGTTTAGAGTCGGGCTCGGGCCGGGCTCGGGCCTAAGGTAAAGGGGTGGCCGGCCGGGCCGGGCGGGTAAGGCTACGTTCACACATGGTCTCGAAGCAGGCGGAAGCGGCAAAAACTTCTAAAAATCCGCCCGCCTAGGCGGCGAAGCGGGCGGAAAACCAGGCGGAAAGCAAAATCGGTCTCGGACCGATTTTTTCGCCATGGCGAGGAGGAATCGCGGCGGAAAGTCGTTCCGCTCGACCGGAAGCTCCACTAGCATGTAAACATCCGGTAGTAAAATTGTACATGGCACCAAAAGTGTAGGCTGCGATGGTGCTCGACGCGATCTAGATCCACCACTTTCTCTACGACAAGAGTGGTACTAAAACGTACTGTCAGCAATACTCGCGATAGTATTCAACGTCGCGCGACCGGAGGTGCAGCAACGAAGCCTTGGGGTGACCCAACTTCCGCTTCGGAGGTGTCCGCTCCTTACGTTTATTCATTGTCCATTTCTAGGAAACAAGTAGGTAGAAGTATAAAAAACAATTTCTTCGCCCACTTCTGTGGCAGAAAAAAGCTTGGCAGATTCCTCGTTGGCGCTCCGCAATTCTCCTCGCACGGGCGCGGTATGTTGCAAAAGTTGCAGAGCGCTTTTTTCGTTGCGCGGTGCTTTTCTCGTCGCGACAATAGATTGGGAGCATAGGTCTCACGTAGGACGCGCAAGCTTCGGCGAGCCCCAACACAAGGGCCAGCCCGGGTTTAAGCTTTGGTGTACTGGAGGCGCCGCCAATAATACGAAATGATGAAATGTTATTGCAACCTGTAAATAAAAGCTATTAAAGAAATATAATCACGCCTAGGCACCAACCTTTGGCTCAGCGCTACCGTGCCCGTATGAGGAGAATTACGGAACGGCTACGAGGAATTAACCGAAGGTAGCAGATGACACTCAAAGTTGCGCGAAATGAACACTTGACGACGGGTGGGACAATGAATGAACATACCGCTCGAAATGGTGCGATAATGAGCGCCACCACGCCGACAAACGTACGCAGACTAGATGGATGTGGGCGAAAGCGGCAGCGGTGGCAGCGGCGATAGCAAAACAAATGTGAACAACTTGGACATGCGCGGAAAAGATTTTCCGGCCGCTTTGGCCTTTCCGCCCGCTTGCCGCTTCCCGAGTGTGAACGTAGCCTAACGTAGATTATTTCCGGGCCCGGGCCGGGCCCGGGTCTCGCCATAAAAGTTTTGATCGGGCTCGGGCGGGCCACCCAACGTAATAACGGGCCCGGGCCGGGCCCGGGCTGAAAAAATCGGCCCGTGCAGTGCTCTAGTGTGTGCTTGTGAAGAAATTAAGTAAAAAGTAATGTAAGCTCAGTAAAATACAGTAAGTACGACAGGTACAGTGGGCGCTTGGAGCAACCGTCTCTCATCGCGCCACTGAATGGACCAGTCTTCGAAAACGCATCATTGAGACGACCCGCCCGATCGGAGAAGACATCATTAATTGTTAATCTCCGTTAAGCGTGGATGGCGTCGTCCTCGTCGGGGCGAAGTGCGTTTCACAGGTCAAGGACGGCTATACATGTGAAAATGCACGTGTTACCAGGCTATACCTACTCCCATAGCAATAGCTTGTTCGCTGCGTTTTTGCGCTAGAAAACTTAAATACGCGCAAAAACGAGTAATGCTTTTTTTTTTACGAAGCTTTCGTCGCCTTGCATTTCCTGTGGCAAGTGCATGGGCTGCTGTGTCTTCCGCTGTGTGCGAGCGTGCAGCCGTCATTTGCCTTTACGTCATGGCATGTGTACGCATTTTAAGTAGTGCGCGCTAGTCATTTCTGCTTCACTTAGGCCGGTGCAAACAGGAAGCGGCCTTGTACCTCACAGAATCTCGACTGATTGGTGTACTAGTGATGCAGGAATGAACTCCGGTCTTGTTCAGTGCATAGTGCAGATAATCAATTTCTCAGGACGCGTGAACTCCGACGAGAACTGTCAGCGCCTGCAACAAGAGTTTACTTATACGCTGTACTGAGCACATGTAATCCATGCTTGTCGGCTGTCTGTTTCGTGCATTCTGTTGCGAGTCGGTGGAATTTCACTGCTGGCATCAACCCTTTGGTGGGCACATTGTTGGTTTGGGATTCCACAACACAACAGCAACTACCAGCCTTTCGCAATTGCTGGTTGGGGATTCAGCAACACAACAGTAACTACCAGCCTTCCGTAGGGGCGCAATCGCAAACGAGAGACGTTCTGCGCTGCGGACTATGGCTACGTTCACAGTTGGGAAGCGGCAAGCGGGTGGAGAGGCCAAAGCGGCCGCAAAATCTTTTCCGCGCATGTCCAAGTTCACATTTGTTTTGCTACCACCGCGGCCGCCGCTGCCGCTTTCGTCCACATCCATCTAGTCTGCGTACGTTTGTCGGCGTGGTGGCGCTCATTATCGCATTATTTCGAGCGGTATGTTCATTCACTGACCCACCCGTCATCAAAAGTGATCATCTTGCGCAATTTCGCATGTCATCTGCGACCTTCGGTAAATTCCTCGTTGGCGTTCTGTAATTCTCCTCACACGGGCGCGGTAGCGCTGTGTCACAGGTTACTGCCTAGGCGTGATTATATTTCTTTAATAGCTTTTATTTACAAGTTGTAATAACATTTCATCAATTCGTATTATTTTCGGCGCCTCCAGGACACGAAAGTGGCAACGGGAACACCAAAGCTAAAACCCGGGCTGGCCCTTTGTGTTGAGGCTCGCCAAAGCCTGCGCGTCCTTCGCGAGACCTACGCTCCCAATCTATCGTCGCGACGAGAAAAGCACCCCGCGACTTCTGCAACATACCGTGCACGTGCGAGGAGAATTATGGAGCGCCAACGAGGAATCTGCCTAACTATTGTCTGTCATGGAAGTGGAAGAAGAAATGGCTTTTATACTTCTACCTACTTGTTTTCTAGAAATGGACAATGAATAAACGGAAGACAAGAAAACCTCGGAAACGGCGGTGGTGGGTTCGCCTGGCTTTGCAAAAGCGCGAGAAGTTGGGTCACGCGACTCCGTTGGCTTCGTTGCCGCGCCTCCGGTCGCGCGACGTTGAGCAAGGGGTGGTTCTTGTCGTAGAGCAAGGGGTGGTTCTTGATCGCGTCGATCAGCATTGCAGCCTACACTTTTGGTGCCATGTTCAATATTACGACCTGAAGTTTACATGCTAGTGTAGCTTCCGGTCGAGCAGAACGACTTTCCGCCACGTTTCCGCTTCGCCATGGCGAAAAAATCGGTCCGAGACCAATTTGGCTCGCCGCCTGTTTTTCTGCCTGTTTTGCCGCCTAGGCGGGCGGATTTTTGCAAGATTTTGCCGCTTCCGCCAGCTTCGAGACCAAGTTCCTACGCGAACGCGGCCTAACCGGCACCTGAAGGGAAGCGGTGGAAATGTATACCGGAAATTTCGACCACCTGGAGACTTTAACGTGCACCTAAATCTAAGTAAACGGGCCTCGAGCATTTTCGCCTTCATCTAAAATGCGGCTGCCGCATTTGTTTTGTTGCTTCATTTGTTGCGCATTTGTTGTTTCAGAATGCGGCCGCCACATTCGCGCCCAAAACCTCACAGAGTGTCAAGGCATTGACAAACACCGTGACAGTTTTTTTCCATATGCAGACATGATTCGCTGTAAATTACCAACCCAAACGGAAGCGCCCAGGAACGAAAGTTTGAAAGTAGCACCGGTTTCTTGAAATATGTCAGCGCGAAGCGACGAGAGCAAAGGGTGGGTTAGTAGGGGGGGGGGGCGTGCAAAAAATTTCGGGGGGGGGGGGGGTTTGAACCCACCCAACCCCCCCCCCCCCCCTTGGCTACGCCACTGCTTCTGTGTAAGTCCATGGCCTTGGACACGCGACGAATGGGAGAATGGACCCCCCCGCTCTAGGTCACTAACACCAAAAGATCTCGTCCCCCTTCCCCCCGCCCTTTGTCAACGGCATTCCCGCGAGTAAAGCGCTCCCAGCATTGGTAAACCCAGCCGACCAGCAACGCCGCAGCCCCTCCCCCTCCCAGCTACCACCTCTTTCGTCTGTCAAGAACAGGTGCCCTGTCAAATGTTTCCCCACCATCCGCTCTCTACTCCTTCCTCCTTTCTTTCGACGGACCTCTTAAAAGCGGCACACCGCCACCTCCGAAGAATACCCCCTAAGAAGGAGCCGAAGTGGCTCCGAAACGTCGGGCTAATAAATTCCCGTATTTGTTTGGAGTCAATCTCTAAGTCTTAATCAATTTTTCAAAACCAGGCAGGTAATTCTGTCGAAATGCTTAGCTTCAAGCCTCCTGTACTCCTTGATTACGCAATGCCTCTATGACTGCTGGTATCTCTATTGAATCGAATGCCTTTTCATAATCTACGAAAGCCATATAGAGAGGTTGGTAGTACTTCGCAGATTTCTCGATTACCTGATTGATGACATGGATATGATCCATCGTAGAATATTCCTTCCTCAAGCCAGCCTGTTCTCTGGGTTGACTGAAGTCAAGTCTTGCCCTCATTCTATTGGAAATTATCTTGGTGAATATTTTATACAATACTGCAAGCAAGTTAACGGGTCTACAATTCTTCAATTCTTTAACGTGTCCCTTCTTCTTTATCTCGACGCTTATGCCAGTAGCTCTTGCAGGCACTGCAATGACTTCGCTAGCTTAGACCATATGATCTGGCGTTGCCCCTCGTTACGAGGCACGGAACAAATAAATGAGGACAAGTGGCTCTCCGCTATCAAGAGCCCCGATGCCGGGGCGCAACTATGGGCTGTCCAGAGGGCCCACGATGCGGCGGTCGGGCATGACCTGACTGTCCCAACGTGGGAGTGGCCCGCTGCGCGCTGAGTCGCGTACCTCAGGACGTTCATTAAAGTTTTACATCCATCCATCGATCCATCCCTTCTTATGGATTAGTATAACGTTGGCGTTCCTCCAGCGTTTGTGTCAGATGTGAGCTCCTCATCTGTACCTTCCACTGGACTGCTGTGCGTGACAATATCCATGCCAACTATGCAGCAGCAGTGTGCAACCGATAGCTCCAAGACACAAGATGCAACACCCAAGTACAATCCACTTTGTGATGTGAATGTGGACCTATCCGCAATCGTGCCGACGGACACTGGTGACCCTATGGACGTGCAGCCCTCTGGCGGTTCGACGAATGCAACCAAGCGAGTTCCCCCTGTCAACGTGATTCAACAAGACGCCATCGCATCGGAGCAAGTGGCAAAAAAGGTAAGGGCCACCCTAGACAATTCCTCTACGCCCTCCTCTACGCCCGCATACTCTCAGTCTTACCCTACGCCCACCCCTTCTGAATCCTGTCGATTTCAAATACGCCCCCTTTCATGCTACGACATAACTTCAGTAGCCACAAATATGTCCAAAGGGTCATCGACCAATTTCTTGAAACCACTGGATACAAAGGGTTCGCAGCATATAAATCTACCAACTCGATCAATATGCACTTGGCATCTCTTAGTGATGTGCAGAAAATGTACACTATAACATCTATCCCGCTGTCAGAAGATCAGCACCTACCTGTGCAGTGCTACTTTGCATCGAGCCCTAATATACGGAGGTGTGTTGTCTATGGCATTGACCCGGAAGACACCCCTGAGATAATATGTCGTGCATTGACGTCCACGACACTCAGGGTGCTCGGAGCTAGATTCATTGGCAAGAGCCGTACTTGCTTAGTGATGGTACAGGGCCCCCAATGTATTCCAGAATGGTTTTACTACTATGGTTGTATATTGCGACCTAAACCCTACCACCCTCGGGCAATATTCTGCTACCGCTGCTTTCAACGTGGACACATGCAGGCATTTTGCCCACAGCGCACTATTGACCCAGAAAAGCTCACACCATAAGGCCAACCACGATATCGATGTGGCTTATGTAAATCTCATGAGCACGAGATGACAAGCACAAATTGTCCGACTAAACAGAAGGCCCCAGCACGGATACAAACGGCTATACCAAAAAAGAGTATAGTACCATCTCACAATCGTTATGAGGATTTTACAGAAGAGCCAGAGATGTTCATGGCAGAAGAAGCAGAAGCCCCAGAAACACAACTGTATTCTCCTGCTCTTAAATGTGGCAAGCAGTCGCAGACAAAAAAAACAGAAATTACCGGAACCTCTGTATCAGTCGGATGATCACCATGATGACATTGACGCTCCGATAGGCGCACTGGTCAGATAGATTGAGCGACTACGCAAACATAAAGAATTGGTTATTCTGCGTCGTCAGAAAACAGGAACAACATGTAACGCATCAACTAGTGCGAATGCCACTGTTACGCCTGGATCCCGTCCGGCACAACAGGTCAACCAAGCTGTTTGGACAGCAGTTTTAGATCAACTTGCTCAACTAACGTTGCTCATTCAGGATTGCATGCCTGCATCATGGCTAGTTCTCTGCAGCAGCTGTCACAGGATGGAATTCTACAGTGGAATTGTTGGGGCCTAAGCTCCTAGTTAGGCGAAATTAAAACCAAGCTTCAATACAATAAGCTACATGTATGGGCACTGCTTATTCAAGAGCGTAACAAGCTATGCTCCCTGTCTAATTTTCATGGGTATCATAACCCATCTATTAGAGATAGACGTGCTACTACAATGGCTTCAGCTCCGGGAAAAGCTGCAGTGTATGTATCATCGCTTCCCTTCTCTTGGTATCCATTCTGTAACTCTAATGGTCGACCGGTTATCCATCCTACGCATTACATGGCCTGCCCTTTGTATCCAGTGGTTTCAAGAGATTGGTCGATGATGCTTTGGACATATTTTGTGGCTACAGAAGTTATATCGTAGCATGAAAGGGGGCGTAAATGAACTCGGTAGGATGGAGAAGGGGTGGGCGTAGGGTAAGACTGAGAGGGAGCGGGCGTAGAGGAGGGCGTAGAGGAATTGTCTGGAATTGTCTGGGGTGGCCCTTACCTTTTTTGCCGGTTGCTCCGATGCGATGGCGTCTTGTTGAAGCACGTTGACAGGGGGAAGCGCAGTCGAGGACGGCAGAAAACTAGGAGGAATGATGAAGTTAGGAAATTCGCAGGTGCAAGTTGGAATCAGCTAGCGCAAGACAGTGGTAATTCGAGATCGCAGGGAGAGGCCTTCGTCCTGCAGTGGACATAAATATAGGCTGATGATGATAATGATGATGATGATGACGATGTATCATCGCATATTGCTCACACAGTGATTGATCTGGGGCCATGGTGTAGTGGTAATCAAGAAGTTTTCAGGGTCTTGACATGAGAAGTGAAGGCTCCTGTCATTCTAGTGTCATTGTACGCCAGACCACAGTGCATACCCTCGAACTTGGGGTTGATAGCCCATCTACAGTCTACGTACCCGGGAATCCCTATTCTCGTGGGTGGAGACTTCAATGCTCCACATACAGAATGGGGGTACAAGTACAACTCCCGAAGAGGATGTCAAGTTAAAAACATCATGAGCGATGCCACTTTTACGCTGTTGAACCATCACGCTGTGGCTACCTGTGCTGTACCCGCAGTATCTAGAACACACGCTCCAGATCTCACGTGGTGGTTGGGTCCTGGAATGCCGCAGTGGCGGTTGGAACCAGATACATGGGGCAGTGACCATATGCCAATAATGATTGGTTTGCAGAGAACGTGCATAAAGAAAATTCGATGACGAGTAACAGTCACGCATTGGGATAAGTTTCTAGAATAATCGATTGACAAAATACCCTCAGAGCCCTCGGAAATTCTTCCCGCTTTGCAAGAACTGCTCCGGAGTAACACCACTGTAACCACAGTTGACGAGGAACAACCTCAGCAATACCTCGCTCTTTTGCAACTTTGGGCAAAGCGACGTCAGGCAGAAGTGTATGCGTCGACAAAACCCCATGTATCAGGAAGCCGTGCACGTACTAATCATATAGCGTCGAGGGCGCGTCGGCACGAAAAGAAACTTTCTCGGCGACGATGGTATGAGTGGTGCGAGAATCTTGGATCGGGCATTGGAAACGGAGCACTTTGGCGTACGTTTCGGTCAATGGAACGCGGTCATAAGCAACCTGACCCTGCAGCGAGCGTTAGGTTAGCGATGTAGAGTTTGCCACATGAATTTGCAGAACACGCTGCTAGAGCGTTTTTCCCGAAATACGATCACGCGTCACCTTTAAACTGCTCCGAAATTGATGAGTCTGACACAGCTGCCAAATCCGAAATATCCAGTCCTTTCAGCATGGCCGAACTAATAGCGGCGATTGAAACTTCGAAGAAACGAACGACACCTGGTCCCGATGGTATTCCTTATGAGGTTTTCAAGAACATGGAAGGAGCCGCTCTCGACGCACTTCTTCAGGCTATTAGTAAAGTATGGGAGACTGGAAACGTTCCACGTGATTGGAAGCATTCAGTTGTTGCCCCGATTTTGAAACCAGGAAAGTCTCCAAATAACCTGCAGTCTTTACGTCCAATTTCACTAAGCTCAAATGTCTGCAAGCTCGCTGAAAAGATTCTGACCACACGTGTTTCCTGGTGGCTTGAACGCCGTGATAAATATCATCACGCTCAAATTGGATTCCGTGCGCCCGGTAGTAGCAACTGATATAACGAAAGCTTATGACAATATAGACCATGAAATCATTATTGCCAACCTCATCGACCTGGAACTTCCACCACGGCTTATAAGATTTATCTACTCATTATTTGGGATTAGAGTAGATGGAAGGCAAGAAGGATACTTCACATCAAACAGAGGAGTCCCACAAGGTTCGGTTTTGGCTCCTCTTCTCTTCAACGTTGCTCTAATACCTCCAGCCTGGCAACTACACCGGATTCCAGACGTGAAGTTTTTAATATATGCGGATGACGTCACTTTGTGGTCCGTGCATGAAGATGTATACAGACAAACCCAACAGCTCAATTGAAGGGCCCTTGATGTTCTGCATAACTACGCCCAGAAAGCAGGGTTGGACCTTTCCGTCCAAAAATCAAGCTATGTTGTGCTGGCCACCAAGAAAGGACGAACAAGTATCACGCAGCACCCCTTTACATTTAGACTCGGCGCAATGACAATCCCTGAGGCTTCAGAAGTCCGCATACTGGGTCGCGATATTCACCACTCTGGCAGTAGTGCACACTGGATCAGTAGAATCAGGCAGATTTCGACAAAAAAACACTTTACCTTATTCGTTGCATTGCAGCAAAAGCAGCTGGAGCTCGTACTGACGTAGCTCAACGGCTGGTACGTGCAGTCTTGCAGCCACGAATTTTATACCAGGCACAATTTCAATGGCTGACTTTGGCACAGTTGGAGACGATCAATCGCGATGCTATGCGCACAATCACAGCGCTACCCTGCATCACTCCGATACCAACCTTAGAGGAACATGCCCAGCTCAACACAATTGCAGAGCTAATTTTGCAACGTGAAAAAGCACGTGAAATGAAACAGAAAATTATTCCGGCTGTCGCTGCGTTGCATGCTCATTTTCAAAGCGGCTCTCGGATTCACAATCGGCCATATCCAATGCCTCCCTGGAAATTCACCAGCATCACAACTAATAAGCCAACGAAGCTATGACGCAATGATACAACAGGTATTATTTACGAACACAATATCATCGATGCATCATGCGCTAACACCTGCAAAGTCTACACGGATGCTGCTATTCTCCAAGACAGCGGGAGGACATCATTCCTCAGTACTACGCATAATTTCATCAGCGGCCACCAGCGCTATTTATCTACGGAAGCCAGCGCTGTAGTAATAGAACTTCAAGTCATCCATTACACTGTGGATGGCTTGATCAAACAACTAGATATCTTCACTGATTCTTTAGCGGCTATTCAGAAACTGAAGAACGTTGACAAGGCGATGAAAATCTGCGAGACAATATACACACTATGAATAGTAAAATAGCTACTTGCGTCAAATTACACTGGACTCAAGGTCACGCAGTGAACCCTCACAACATTGCTGCTGACCAGCAGGCACACTGCCCTCCTAATCCAGATCTTCCGTCTATTCCTCTCCCACCTCAACCCCTTAACTCGCTCCGGGCCCGTAAAACTTTTCTCCGGCAGGACACATGCGCTCTTATCCCACCGCGTGTCTGCGCCCTCCCCCCTCACCTTACTAGGGCGGAGGAAGTTGTGCTTAGGAAGCTTCGGGCCGGGCTGGCCCTTAGACCGGCTGTGATCTCAAGGTGGAACTGGTCGCATTTACCACTGGGTGCTGCGTGTACATACTGCTCCGTCCCTGTGATGGAAGCAGATGCATATACCACCTAATATGGACATGTAATGGTTTACAATCGGAACGTTCGTGTCTCCTACTGCAAGCCGGCCTCCGCTACATTGTGACAACCAGATATGACCGCTGGATACATGATAACAGATTCCACAAAACACTGCTTCAATTCATACGCAACACAGGCCTCACAGCACACACATAATACACATATACACATCAAGAATTATGGCTTAACGGGAAGTCTTTATCGCAAAAAAAAAAACTACTTCGAATGAAAGTAGCTTGGCTGCTCTGGGTACTGTACAGATCAGTATAGAATTTTCGTGCTGCTTTTACTCGGTCACAGAAATTGCTGATGAAATTACCCTGCTTATACCTCAGTGTATACATCTTGCCTTGTCCTATGCCAAGTTTCCTTCTCACTGATTTCATGCTACGTCTATATTTTACTGCTTCCTCAATCTTTTCCACGTTATAATTTCGAATATTGCCTAGAATCGATGCCGTAGTTGCCAATTGCTTGTTCACCAGCCAGCGTTTCCCTCAATTTCGCATTGAAGTCGCCCATGACTACATTATACTGAGTTTGCACCTTTTTCATCGCTACTTCAACATCCTCCTAAAGCTGTTCGATAACTTCATCATCGTGACTGGAGGTTGGGGCTTAGGCTTATACTACCTTCATTACATACTTTCTATTCAGCTTTATTACGAATGTTGCCTGCTATGTCATTATCGACTACAAATCCTACCCCGAATTCTCTGTTATCTGGAAGACCTCTGTAGCAAAGGACGTGGCCGTTAGTCAGCACTGTATAAGTCTCACCAGTTCTTCTAACCTCCCTAAGGCCAATAATATCCCAGGTAATGCCTGACAATTCCTGTTCTGATGAGGGAGTGACTTCGTTGAAGCTTAGTGGGCCTTCCTAATTTGGCTGCACCTGGACTAGTACGACCCCACTAGCTCTCGGCAATATAATTTTGTTTTGCCGGTGCCAGGCGCCACTCCATGCCTGAAAATCCCCGATTACTTATCACTTTTTCTGAAGCCACATGGTCTAAGACAGTCTGCCCAGCGAAGACTTTAGCTGCATCTGTAGCGGTGGCCGCTGGGCATGCGACTGCCTCAACTCATTTCGTGTGGTAGTCGGTAATCGCGAAGATGTGGCGATTTCCTGCTTTGCTTTTAGTGAAAGGACCAAGAAAATCCATGCCTACTTCTTGAATAGGTCGACCTGCAGGTGGAATCGGTTGGATAAAATCGGCCAGCTTTCCGGGTGCTAGCTTTAGAGTCTGACAGTCTAGGCAGGGGAGAACATACTTGCTGACGTGGCAAAACATCTTTGCCAGAAATAGCAGCTGCGAATTTTCTCTTCTTCTTCTTTCTGGGGTTTTACGTACCAAAACCAGTTCTGGTTATGGGGCACGCCGTAGTGGAGGGCTCCGGATTAATTTTGACCACCTGGGGTTCTTTGACGTGCACTACAACGCAAGCACACGGGCGTTTTTGCATTTCGCGTCCATCGAAATGCGGCCGCCGCGGCCGGGATTCGATCCCGCGACCTCGAGCACAGCAGCGCGACGCCTTAGCTGACTAAGCCACCGCGGTGGGTCTGCGAATTTTCTCCAATGGGTGCTTGACACCGAGGTGCCCTGCCATGGTGTCGTCGTGGCAGTCATTGCTTTAGAAACTCCGATCTCAAACATTTGGGGACAACGAGTGCCGCGCGATCTTCTTGAAAGCCTTTCGCTCTTCTGTACAACACACCACTGATCAACCCAAAGCTCCGTGCCGTTCTTTTCGTTTTTTGGACAACAGACGCACTCGGCTGCACTAGGTGTTTTATAACTTCTTTCGTCCACAAATCTTCCCTTTGCTTTTATCCAACGCCCACATCATTCAGCACGAGCAACTGTAAGGGGCTGTCTTCGCTAGCCGGCGCAAGATCATTAGGAAGGCGGGAAAGCGTGTCGGCATTTCCATTCGTGAGGCCAGGATGATGTTGCAACGTTATGCCGAACTCCTGAAGCAACGGAGACTATCGCATAAGGCGACCATTCGGATTCCTCACTTCCATTAGCCAGGCCAAGCTAGCTTGGTCAGTCACGACTGTGAAATTAGATTCAAACATGTATGGACGAAACTGTCCGGAGGTGTACACGACAGTGATACTTTCCTTCTCGGTTGTGCTGTAGTTCATCTCAGCCTTATTAAGGTGGCGGCTAGCATAGGCAAAGACTTTCTCTTGGGATCCGATTTTCTGGAGAAGTACGGCACCAATTCCGTAATCAAAGGCATCAGTGTGTATCTCTATCGGCTTCCCTGGTTCAATTTGATGCAAAACGGCCACCGTGATCAGCTTTTCCTTGAGGGATGGCATAGCCGCTTCGCAGGCCGCGTCCCAGACGAAAGCGACATCCTTTTTTGTTAGGTTAGTAAGTGGACAAGAAATACGAAAAAAAAAATTCTTGATAAATCGCTGATAGTAGTTGCAGCTTCCGAGAAAGCTCTGTACATCTTTTTAGTTTTTTGGTGGGGAGCATTTTTCAATCGTGGCCACTTTGTCCGGGTCCGGTCGGACATTCTCACCAGTGAGAATGTGACCGCGGTATTTCATCACCTGGCGAGCGAACGTGCACTTTTCCGGCATCAGGCGCAAGTTCGCCACGTCGAAGGCCGAGAATACGCTTTCCAGATCGCGCAAATGAGTTGTCATGGTCTTAGAGAAAATTACGATGTTGCGATGTCATGCAAGTAAGCCAAACGCACCTTGCAGAGCAGACCACTGAGTACTTTGCTAATAATTCTGTGAAACGCGGCCAAGGCGTTACATATACCAAAAGGTACAACGTTGAACTCATACAAGCCGGGCCCACAGGCAAATGCGGTGTTTAACTCATCTTCCTCCTTGATTTTCAGTTGCCAATAACACAACGTCAGATCAAGTGCAGTAAAGTATTTTGACCCCTGTAGCACGTCGAGAATGTCATCAATCCGCGGCACATCTTTCTCGGTGACTTCATTCACCTTTCGGAAGTTGAAATAGAAACGCCATGTCCCGTTTGACTTTTTTACGAGGACGACATGCGATGACCAGGGACTGCTAATGACCAGGAACTGACTCTAATTCTCCCATCGCGCAACATTTCCTGTACGTGCTTCTCAATCAGTTTCCTTTCCATAGGAGAGTGGTGGTAGGGATGCTGGTGAATTGTTCGAGAATCGCCTGTGTCGATAATGTGTTCAGCCACATGCGTCTGCTGAATGGAGTTGTTAGCACCAGCGAATAGATGACGGTACTTGTCAATGAGCGAAAGCAGCTAACCCCTTTCCTGTGGAAGCAGGTGACCCCCAGTCTCCACGCCAAAACCCTGCGAGACTTGCGTGTCCTTGGGCACAATGACTGCTAGTTGGGCTTGTGTATAGGAGTGGCCCATACCAGCTTTGTTCTGCTAAACAAATTTACTGGCGACATGGTGGGATTAGCGACGCGAATCACGCCTATCCCATGCACGATCTCGGTCAGGGTACATGCGAATTGAAGTCCGTTTCTGAACGTGCTATTTGGTTCGACGAGATGGACTCCGTCCCTAGCGATCTTTACTTGGACAGCGATTTCAATCCGAGGTTCAATGCGAACGTGCTCGTGGCATCGTGCACTAAGTACATCATTGTGCGCGAGGGTGGTCGAGTTTACATGCAACCGGAAAAATTCACGGTTAAGTTGGAGCTCGAGCCCTTTTGGAGAAATCTTATGTAGATTTCTCCAAAAGGGACTTCTTGTACAAGAAGTCAGACTGCTCGACAAAACGGGAGACCACGTAATAACTCGTAGGGACAGTCCTGGACGATTAAAAACTTCTCGTGAATATACGTGGTGTCAAAATCAAGAGTTATTTCAGATTCGCCTTGGGGGGAAAGCAAGCTTCCGCCAATTCCTCTGTTGAAGATGTCTTTTCTTGATTTTGATGAAGCACAGGCTATTTCAGCGAAATGTGACGTGATGACATTTACCGACGAGCCAGTATCAACCACGAGTTTTGTGTCCGTACCATTTGCTCGTATGGGCACTGCTAGAAGCTGACTCTCTGACATTGCGGCCGGGCTGGCCGCCCCGTGTGCTTAAAATTTGAGTGGTGTGCCAATTTTTGCGTCTCCATCCAATGCCAGACACAAAAATCTTCCTTTTGTCGCTTCATCCGAGTTGTTCGGTGAGGCTACATGTCCGTAGCAAAGGAGCAACTCGGCGATTGATTCTTCTGGCGTGCTTCTAAAGACTGGCAGTCCGACGAAAGGTTTAGCTTGAGAGATGGATATGGTAGCTAAAACAGTAGAAGGTTCGGTTAAAGTCGAGCAGTTAGAGATTAGTTTCTGACGTTTGTTACCATGCACGGCCCATGATATTAGAGCTTGGACCTGCTACCCAGCAACCTCCACCACTTTGTAGCGAAGTGACGCAGCTGTTAGTGTTCGGACGCATCAGCTCACCAGGGAGATGATGATGAAGGGGGATGAGCTCCGGCAAGGGCAAGTGCAGATCGGCAGGTACGACGACGATGTGAGGTAACATCAAAAAACTACCTTATTTATTACCTTGGCAGTAGTTAAATTTTGCACTGTACACACACATCTTATGCACAAAACGATGTCATACCGATCGTCGACGGCCTGCCTGCCCCGCCTGGTCTTTTGGGGTGAAGTGGTGCCGTGGGCTGCTGTATTCTTGCTCACCCCGAAACTACTCAGACCCCACCCTTAAATTGGGTTCCCCAGCATTCAAAGGTCCCGCGGGAGACGTAGGATTCTCCACCAAGGGCCTACTCAGACCAATCAGGCAATCCGACATGATCCAATAGGGGCCAGAGTTTAAGCGACCAGAGATGGTCGCGAAAACACCACGTACATGACAAAATTGACGGTGACTAATAAGTCGCTCCCCCCCCTCCCCCGATAGACAGTACTGCCGAGCGTAAAACGACCCCGGGACCCGTACACAAAGCAGCTGTCAGGTTTGGCTGCGTCGGCAAGAGCACATGCCCGAGGCGCCGTCGTGGTCATTCCGGGGCAAAGTCTCCAGTCGCCCGCGCCGTTCGTTTGCGTGTTTCCACATCTCGGACACCGCTCTCTGCCCGGCTCCCCGACATCGAGGAAGACCCAATAGTTATAACAACCCCCCCCCCCCCCCCCCAGAAATAAAGGGCTCGGGGCATACTTTCTTCGCGGCCATAATATTTGGACTAATAGAGGCGCGGTCGACGCTCTTTCACATGAAAGGTCACGTAAACACGATAGTCGTAGAAAAGGGGGTGGGGGGGGGGTTCCTTCGGATAAATAGAGAACATACGTGCCATGATCGATACGGAGGGGTTAGGAGATTGAAATGTGCAGGAGCGGGAAATACTGGTCCGACAGTCGCCGCACTTTCCGCACAGGGTTAGCGTCTGTGTGTGGCTATAACTACTGGGCTCTAAGCGGCCTCACCTGTTACACAGGGTGTTCTTTCCTGCGCACGCCTGAAGAGTTCACCGCAAATTGCAGTGCCCTGAATGATAAGTATACGCATTTCTTACCATATAACTTTCTGCGCTCTTATGGCAGTATCTCTCCATAAAAACTAACGCTTCTATTAGTGAGGAGCGGTATCCCCAAATGGATTTTTTTTTCGGCAACAGCACTGCGGCCAAGATGTATACTTGGCACTACAACTACTATCCGTCATCATCAAAGCCAGACCAGAAAACGAGGACATTTTAAGGAGCGGTGTTCTCAAATGCATCACGCAAATCACATTACATCTGAACACATTCTCGAAAATTCGATACATATTAGAAAACCATGCGTTCGGGGCAGAATTTGACGGCGGTTATGGCCCGATGCAAATATATAGAGAGAGGCAAGGAGGTAGCTCGGATCTGCCATTTCTTTGGTAGTTGTCTCCCCCGAAGTCCTGACAAGAGATGCTAAATGTTAGTGACGAGCCTTACTGATGTGAAGCGTGCAATGAACGAAGTGCTCATCGCCCGAGTAATGACGGAACACGGAAAAGGTTTGAAATCGCGAATTAGATTTCTAGTTGGGAGCTTGTGGCACACGGAACAAGATGATTGTATTTTTAAGGAATTGAGTTATCGGGTTTCGGATGACCAATGTACACAGAAATGCACGAGTATGTTTCTCATAGTACGCAAGAAACGCATTTAGTTATTCGCTATCCTAAAGGGAAAATAAATATAAAAGTTTGATACCGGAAAGAAGACTTGCCGACAGGAGAATGTTGGCGGGCCATGATGCTGTGGCATGGTCGGCTTGGTATTCCTCCATAAAAAGCACGTAAAGGTAGCCTCGGTTAGAATCGATGATTGTTGTAAGGAATGTTACGCCAGCTGCAACGAATGGAATAATCCAGCAACGGTCTTCCAAGTGGCTGGTTGTCTTGACGACTGCTGTAGTCTCGTTCTTGGGTGGTTCACTAATGGGTACTGGGGTGCGTGTGCCGGGCATGACGTCAAGACAAATTATTCAGAGCAGCGAAATTTCAGCCAAGGTACGGCACCAGAAGCGACTGCGAAGGTGCGGCCTACCGGCTGTTCACTTTTAACACGAAAGTGTTTTATGCCGGGGTCCACCAAGACTTCACTGACGTATTTCCGTCACGGAAATACGTCAGCTTACAATGTACACGAACATAATACAAAGAAAGAAACCAGAAGAAAAAGTTCCACAAACATGCAAAATTTGGAAATCGAACCCACGACCTCTCGGTCCGCGACGATAGATCGCCGAGCGTTTAACCCATTGCGCCACACACGCATTTGCAGAGAGCTACACAGACGCGCCTTATATATCTAACACTCCTCCGTGTACCCGCGCTCTTGCTCAGGGCGGTGCCGCCGCCTACGAGCAGAAAAGGGAAGTACTGCATTTTGACACTAACGCGCACCGACAGTGAACGCTTCGGTGGTCTCAGCACTACGACGCCTCGATGCCAGCATTCGAAGGGACGCTGGCATCAAGAAGCACTACCAACGCCACCGGCGTTCACCGTACTCAGCACAGCGGAGCGTGGCCTCCGCAATTAGCTCTGAAAATGTTTCTGAAGTTGATCGCGGAGGCTGCAATTACGACGCGCTGTACGCGCTGATTTGACTCGGTGACGATTCAGTTACGTGCTTTGTCTTTCGCGTTGTGCTAGCGTGTGCAGCGTAGTGCAGCTTCCATATGCACGACGGTTGCTCATGGTCATCGACGTTGGTAGTCGTGATGGAGGACACGTGCCACCAGGCGTCAGCGTGGGTGCATCAACGCCTAAGGGCGCTTTAGCCACAAAACACCAATAGACATTATATATCAATGTGCAATAAACATTACACTACTTCTGTGAAGACACGTTTCACTTTCGTGTTCTATACCAATTCCTATATAAGAGGGATCAACCACATTTTTTCGGTGAAGCTACTATCAGTTCTGTCAAGTCACTTACGCTTAAATTAAATCAGAGAGAGATAATAATGGAAGGTAATTGTCGCCTAATGAACAATGACTTAACTCCGATGAACGACAGCTTAAATGCGGTAGCACGGTAGATTTGAAACAACGCCTCGTTGAGCACATGTGGGCAATGGAGAGAAAAGTAGCTTTCGGAGGAAATGGGCAACAGCTGGTGCAAAGCTGGTGTGACCGTTGCAACTGCTGCGGCTGCGTTTCTAACGCGGGGCATAGTTTCCGCCTTTTTTTGTGCAGGGGAGGAACGACAAGTACAACACCACCCGTCATACCACGAAGCAGACTTTTTCCAGAGCAAGAATTTACTTCTACTATGGCACAACCTTTGGATGTTTAATTCCGTCATGAAGAACTTGTGGCAATCATTCGGCACTTCAGTTGAAATCTTATGAACACGACGCGATAGGAAAAGTAGCTTTCATATTGTGCGTGGAAATACTATTTTAGAAGGCTCTATTTAATCACGATTCAAGAGATGTGATGTGACGCATAAAGACATAACTCAACCATTGGTAAGCACTTTTATACGTCGCTGCAAGTGCTTGCTGTTGTCAAGTATCTTTTCTTCAAGTGATTGCCTTGACATTGGCCACTCAGCTGAGACCTCACGTCACTGGCGGTTCGCGTGCTCATACTAAGATAAAGGGATATAATTTATTCGGCTGGTATCCTAGACTGTTGGGTCGCTAGTGAAGACATAGTGTCTTTCGCATTATAATGGCATCATGGGGGCTGTTCCAGATGGAGTGGAACGGTTCCATGAAAGTAGTTAAAGTACTGGCATTCACCCTGATCGCCGTCTTGAAAGGTGCTGCGTGAATATAATAAACTAAATTAGGGGGTTTAGCTTCTCAAGCCAATCGCGGGCTATGAGGGAGGCTGTAGGGAGGGGCTCGGGATTATTTTTAACCGCCAGTGGTAAAGAAGACCGCGTATGCCAGGAGCCCTAGAAGAACGTTTAGTTTTAAATCCGCTGTTACCGGAACGCCACGTCCACCATTGCGAAGCGCATTCAGGGGCAGAAGTCCATAGCGAATAAGCTACCACGAGGTGACAGAGACATTATCCTTTAGTGTTTATAAATGTGAAGGCGATTGATTATTTATGTTGGCATCCTCTTTAAAACGAGGTGACAACACACAGTCGCCTAGCGTGTGCCAGCTCATCAGGCTTCACTGTATCTATTGCAGCCTTGCACTTTGCTATCGCTCTCTTGTAAACTTACTCATGCCTGTAACAATCCCAAGCCCATCACTGCCAGCTTTTTCTGCCAATGTATACTATAAAGCCTTTTGTTTACCTCGACTGCTGGCCAGTCGGTACTCCGATCGGCTTTGAGCTCCAGTAAAGCTGGAAAGCGGTCGTTCCCTTCGCTTATGGCTAGGTGAGCATTTTGATTACAATGCGCTGAATCATCTCTGGATTTTTTTTTTGCAGCAGGCACATGGCTCAGCTTGTTGCAAACATTCGTTCCGGTATATTTTTTGACGTGAAGCCAGCTTGAGATTCCAAAAGCAATGCACTGCCCTTGGTGTTACCGCATAAATTTTCTTTCCCAAATTGTAACATGTATTGCATACGTTTATGTGAAAATGATACAGGCTTACAGAAGTGTAGCTTCAGTTGTTGGCGAGGCGTCTGCGCTGATATGGTAGTGACGGCAGAGCGCGCCCACGTGGCATGTGCTGTAAAATCACTTCAAGCTTGGCTCATCCCGAACGATAGAAAAAGTCGCAGTTTCGTCCGAAAGCGACGCATTTATTGCGATAGTAAATTAGTGGACAGCCAAACAAAGTAAGGATAGTAGTTTTATCCGCCTTATAAACTTGTAAACATAGGCACACTAGCTAAATTAACAAGCATGGTGTCCAGCGCACACAAGCACACATGAACGCAACTCACTAGATGACCGCGGAAACTCGCTGTCAAAACTCTGGAGTGAGTCAGCGCAGCAGCGAGAGAATTGAGCTTTGTCCCGGCGGTCACATCAACGCGATCTTAGCGTTGGGCACGGCGGACTCTGCCCCCACCGAAGATGGCCTTCAAGATACAGCGGCGCGGGCGGGCACTCGCGGCGCAGTACGCGCCCCCCTCCTCTTCCTCCCCCCGGAGCCTTCCAGCCTGACGGGAGCGCGCGGCCGCAGTAAAGCGCGGGCCCTCTACCTGCCCACCGTTCCCCCGGATCCTTCCGGCGTGGCAGGAGCGTGCGGCCCCTCCATCTCCCTACCCTCCTTCGGGAGAGTTGTGTGCGACTCGAAGACCGCGCGCTTCCTTCCCGCTTCCCGCCCTTGTGTGCGGGAGCCGTGATTGCCGGCTCACCGTCGCATGCATTCATTCGCACATTAAGCGTACGGCGAGCGGCGATGATTTTATCGCCCGTGGACTTTATACGGAACCTCATGGCAACGACGGCGACGGCACAAATTCGGCCAGTGTGTCCATATAATTGCTATCGCAATAGAATAAGTCGGCAACACAAGCACCATATTGTCGAAAAACCGACTGTTGGCTTCGTGGGCAGCGCAACCATACAGGATTGCAGTTTGCCAGCGAGTGCGTCCCTGGCAGTGTGAGTGCTCTAAATGTAAGGGTCCCGTGCCGCAGAAAATACGGCGTCGGCGTGTATGTCGGCGTCCGTGGCGGAGAAAATCATCCCGAACCACCACGAACCGCGTAGCCCCTCCGCGTGGTGTAAGGTGTCGGTGAACAAAAAAGAAATTTCTCACAGTGATATCCGTCAGAAAAATGGCAAAGTACGACTTAACCACAAGTTACAGGCATGGTGGCGTCGGACTGTTATTTGAGTGTACGAGAAAACATAATTCTGCTACGAGGAAACTCAAACACAAAACCCCGTTTCCCGCATTTATACCTTATACCAACAGCGGCGCGCTCGGCTAGGCTACTTGCGAAAATCTTATCCAGATGGCGCTCGCATCCTCGGCAGGTCAAATTGGGACTTGGCCTGCCTAATGCGTTTTGGACACGCGCGCGCGTCGGGGTAATAGCAAAGAATTAATAGAATAATAAAAAAAAGGTCCTAGGGCCTTCACATTTTAATATAACACGACTTATACTACCCCTGTGAAAATGTCTTCCCAGCAATGCGTTTGTGTTTAAAAGTCAAGCCGACTTTGAGGGGATCGGTGTAAGCTTGGTCTTTGTAACGTGGCTTTCCAACGTTCTGTGTTACAGTGAAGCCTACTAAAAAATCCGATGCGAACAGGGCCTGTAAAACGCTATCGCGTTCCACTCTTACAGGGGAAGCTTATTCGTCCTCCAATTTTTTCAGGTAGCATTTAGACAGAACGACGCAGCCACGCATCCCTCAGTCGTCCTATTGCCACCACTTGGCAAAGAGGCTGGGTTCCGGTGCGGTGCATTGCGTGAATGAAGCGTGGTGTGGCGGACCTCACGTTCGCCGTATCAGTCCACCAGTAACGCGAAAGAAAGGTCAACGACTGTGTCATCCTGCACTCCGTAGTGCGCCTCTGGGACCCTGATTTTCGGCTTACATGTACGCCCTACGCGCACATGTAAACTAGCAGTGACTAGAAGTCGACGCGACACGCCATCCACGGCGTCCCCGTTCGGCTAGTGTCCGCAAGGTGGCCACTCCGCTTGATTTCGCGGCCAATAAAAGTTCAGAATTTTCGCCGCAGATGCCCGGAAGGCATCTGTCTTCAAGATCCTGATCAAGGATCTTGATAATTTGCTCTTTTTTTAGGCAAACTGACTGATTACGAAAGACACAAATTAGAAGTCAGTTGACTATTTCCGATTCAGTGGCAATCACAAGGCGGACCAGTGTGGTTACACAATCGTAGTCTGGAATTTATATCATAAGAAAGACTCCTGAAAAAGTATGTCTCTCTTGCGAAAGCCAACAACAATTTAAGCGAAGCCGAGAAATCAACTTGAGCTTACGGATGATAGCGCCGATGAGTTAGAGGGATTTCATGCTGTTTTTCACACGCAAGAGTACATCACAACAGCGCCTAAGTATATGGTGGCTGCGACTTTAGACGGTGCACCCCTAAGGATGGAAGGGAATTCAGGGGTTGCCTTTTTTATCGTAAGCAAAGCTAGCTTTCAAAGGCTACGGCCTAACAAATCGCTCTGGCGAAACAGCATACACCGATTCACCCTGGCGCAAATAAAACAGAAAAAAAATGCCTGCAGAATTGATGCTTGGAAGGAAGTTACGTTCACAACTCGAAAGTATGCTAAAGAGTACACGGACAGAAGGAGGAAGATAAGAATTGCAAAAAAAAAAGAATCCACAAACGATTGACAGAACGTCGGGCGATTTAATATGTATTAGAAAAAATTCCAGCTACGCAGCATCACTTTAACCAGTGGTAAAGACAGCATACGGAAAGGGATACTGTGCTGTCGTGACAGGAGATAACAGGGTGCTGAGGCGTCATGTCAATAACATGAAAAGGCGGCAGTAAAGCATTATACGTCATGGCGAAGAAGTCACACCAATCGATACATTCCCCTGAATCTGATTCTACGGAATGAAATCTCAGAGGAACTCAATCGACAGAACTGCCGGCCATTCAAATAAGCATGAGAAATCAAGAGTCTGCTACTCATACAGCCATGCCTCATTATAGCTAAACGGACTAGAACCAACTAATGGATACAATGCGCTAATCGTGATTACCCGTGAACATTTCATTGAAATCCACACATAAATCTACACGACCAACCTAAAACGACGTTGGTGACACCAGATAGCTTATATGAATTTTGTGTCATGCTCTTCGAGCTGTGCAATGCCCCCGCGCCATTTGAGCGTATGATGGACAACCTTTTGCGTAGTCTAAAGTGGAAAACGTGCCTCTGCTTAGATGATGTGGCTATCGTAATGCCCGATTTTCCCACCCATCCTGAAAATAACAGTTCAGTTACTTTTACGTTTATCAAAATTTCTGAGGATCGGGCCATGTCGCGGTAACCAGAACAATGCTCCACTCAAACGGAAATAAATCGGTGCCAGGGGAACTCTGAACCGGTAACCTGAACAATGATAACCCGATCTTCAAAAAGCCGAATCAAGATAAATCAATTGTCTAGTGTTGCGCAATAACCGCAACTGAAAACAAGTAGCTCTGCCGGGCTGAGTCCCTGGTTAAAATTACTACTGCGTTTTTTAATGATAAAATCTACGCGCAGAGCGAAACATTAAGAAGCAGTCAATACATCCTTACATTTAGACGGCTTGTTCAGGTCTCGGGATGTCCGCACAGCATACCTCTCGTTGACGGCAGCCAAGGACCTCTCAAAAAGCTGAAGCTCATCGTCTGACTTCAGGTAGCCATGGGAGTAGCCGTCTTCATGATGATGTAACCCTTGGAGGTACTTTTCGATCACCTTCTGTCGGTCAGGAGGCTCGCTCATCGTTGTATTCCGCGCCTTCACAAGCGAAAAAAAAAACAAACAACGCACGCCGCGAATATGATACGCGCGCCAATTTCTCGCTCACGTGGAATGAGCTGATCCGAACTGAGGCGCCGCACACCACCGCGCCGCCAAACAGAGAGGACAAAAAGAAACGAAAATGGTGATACGTCATTGCGGCGAGGCCACGTCCCTGCACGGATTTGTTGTGAAACCAGTCGCACCTGTCATACACGCCAGCATTATGCAGCGCAAAGGAAACCTCAGGCGTATTTGAGGCAAAATATATGTACATAACCATGATCCACATCGTTCTTTCAATTAAGAATACACATTGGACTGGTTTTTACGTTAGTAAATGAAAAATCAACGTGTCAGAAATGGTGTCGAAGAGACACTACGCGTTAAAAACAAGCCGACTGAAGCCGCGGCTCTGTAGCCGGCTTTAAGTCAACAGTATTAAAAGGACCCAACAGATGGCGCGAGAGCAGGGCGAATGCGGGAAATTTGAATTGAATTCAGCGAGACCTCCATTGCATCCATCATGGGAGGAGTGATAGGGTGTTACGGATCAGGGGCGGCAGAAGACTATCGTCTGTCGACGTCCTTTGCAGTGAAGCAAGCAGATATGCGGCCGATTTTTTATATGGGAACCGGTATGCAACCGGTTTTTGATATTCAAAATACGGGACGTGTTCGAAGTTCTCTGTATGACGCGTGTGAGCTCGGAAAAATGCCATAGGATATTTGCCGTATTGT
Source organism: Dermacentor silvarum (assembly GCF_013339745.2). Classification (NCBI taxonomy): domain Eukaryota; kingdom Metazoa; phylum Arthropoda; class Arachnida; order Ixodida; family Ixodidae; genus Dermacentor; species Dermacentor silvarum. Next base: position 138,003,373 of record NC_051157.2, read on the forward strand.
GTTGAAATCGACCTGGGAACAAACAGGTTGCTAAGTTTATTCCTCTGAGTTCGAAGAAATGTATTGTGCTCGCGTCACTTGTTTATTACACAAATTGTGTCTCGTTTTATTTTCCTCCGCGACCAAAGAAACCAGTTCTCGCACACTGTAATAAATAAATAAAAGAAAACTCTGTTCACACATAAAGTTATTTATTGGTCGAATAAAAATATGTGCTGTTAAGTGACTGGATTTTTGCATGTGGTAAAGCTCTTTCAAAATTTTAAAGGCCGCGTTTTTGTTTGAGTACTTGTACTCGGTAAAACGGAAAATTCTTGGGGCTTAACATTCATATGAGGATGGATTACTAGCGAAGCTGTTCATGCTGCATACTTAGCTGCATATATCGGCTGGATACATTATAAAATCATAATTTTTTTTCATACGGCACCACACTACGCCGACACAAGCGCAGCCGCGGTCACCGCACCTCCCATGCATCTGCCGCAACCGCTGCTATACAGCCGCACCGGCACCGCCGGCGCACGTAACGTTATAACCACAGAAACGCAGGCCACGAGCACAGGCGCCGTCGGCGCACCCTTTCCCCCGCTCCCCTACCCGTCTCTAGTCCTGTCCACGCGCCGTGATACGGACGTTAGCCGCCCAGGGTACCGCCCCAGGAATGCATGCGGGGTATACATACGGGGGATACATACGGGGGATAGAGGTAAACAGCTTCGCTGTAAAAGAAACTGTACAAAGAGCGCCTGGACGTTTTTTTTGTTACCAATACCTTTGTACCAATCTTTGTTCAATATAGGGTCATGACAAGACGTGTTAAGAAGGGTTAAAAAGATTGACGCAAAACCAAGGGCAAAAACTTTAGTTTTTAAGCTTTACACTTGGACGCTCCCCGCAAGGTAATTGTTATCGCATAAAGGTATCTATGTATCATGGATAACAAACTGTCTATTTTGTCCACTGTCTACATCTCACCTGCGGACCGTAATCCATGGCATTTCGATTCGACTGCAGGTAGAAAAGTCAGAGCCCTTCCTTCCTTGTTGTATTTCGGTGGAAGACGCAGAGGAACCATGAAGACAGTCATGGCCACAACTATGGTGGCTAGAGGGGGAAAGTGTGACGGGCGCCACATTCTCGTCGTGGAAGAGGGGCGCGCGGAACGCAGTGAAAATTCTGGCCGCCGCAAGGGGCGCTGGTGTAGTCATAGGTGCTCACCACGGCCGCGCGTGCTTGGGCTCGTCCGTTCTCTGTCTCCACTGTGCCATTCCCTCGTTTGGATGTCTTTCCTTCGCCGTCGTCGTTTGTTTGGCCACGTGTTGTGCGAACCAGCGCATGGTGCTGACCATGCCGTCAAGTCGTTCAAGTACATGCTTCGTGCCTGGATGTAAAGGCGGGTATCGATCGTGCTCAGAGAAGTTATCGGTCTTTAAAGCCCCGAAGGATCTCTCGAGACGAGAGCAATGGGCTCGTAATATTAAGCGGGCTGACAAAGAACTGACGAGAGACAGCGTCGTATGCGAGCGGCACTTCGACGAGAGTTTCATTGAAAGAACATACCGGCACGTTATAAACGGTGAGGTTGTAGAGATACCCCGTGATCGTCCGCGTTTGTCAGACGATGCTGTGCCTACGTTGTTCCCGGACGCACCGAAGTACTTTACCAAAAAAGCACCCGTGAAAAGAAAGGATCGCAATGTATGTGAGCAGCACGGACCTGCCAAAAAACGGCAAAAGCCTAACTCAGTCAGCAGACAACAGCCCGAAGTACTCGTGCAGCAGCAGGAGCTGGAAGATCCCAGTGTTCCTGAGGTCGGAACATCTGACGCAGTCCACGCCGTCGCCGAAGTTCAGCATGCGGGCTTGAACCTCCGTCTACCTGACGAAACGTGGAACAAGTTAACGTTTCGCGGTGAACATGATTCTGCAGTGTACGGCGTTTGTGAGCTCGAGGGCGAACAAGTTGACCACATCTTGCTTCCCAAGCTGGTTAAATTCAAAGCTAATAGCTGCCAACAGAACTCATTGTGTTGCTTTGTATACCTGAGGGGAAAACTGCATTCACAGTGTACCGTCTCGTCGCAGGAAGAAGGGCAGTCGGTGCTCGACAGCACACATGCACTTACATTGTGTCGAGGCTGCGGCATCAGACCGGAAAAGCAAGGACAGTATGTAATCTTTGCTGGGAATTGCTTTTCCGCCAAGTGTACTTACGTGTGTGAGAGTGGCGGCTCCTGCATACACTGCAAGTACCTCAGAAAACTGGTGCAAAATCAAATGTCGCGAAAGCGGCGCAACGGGCGCGTGTCAAAACGTCGGAAAAAACTCGCTAACACGCGTCGCATCTTGCTTACCGCTCAGAAAAAGTTGTTGAATGCAGAACGCGAACTAGCAGCGATGCGTCAGGCAAATCAACAGATTGCCGACGAGGTGTTGGGCGCTCGCATTAAAAGTTTGCCTGAAAAGCAACAAATGGCTGTCAAGGCCTGCTTCGAGGCAGCTGCGAGAAAATCAACATCGGGGATGTTGTATGAGAAAGAATGGATTTTGGAGTGTGTACTTCTGCGGATGCGTAGTCCCAAGTTGTACGAGCATCTCCGTAAGCAAAAAGTTCTTATATTTCCAAGCAGGACGTGTCTGCAGCGCTATACTCGCAGTTTCAAGAGTGGATTCGGATTCAATAGTGCAGTTTTCAATGCCCTTGCTACCAAGACTAGAGACATGGACATCTCTAGTAGACATGGAGGCATCATCCTCGATGAAATTAAGTTGGCTGAGCATTTCAGCGTCAACGCAGTAGGTAAGCACCACCATTTCTTCAATCGAGCATCAGATCACTGAAAATGCACCACGTTTGCCCGGCATAGAGCCCGTTTTTATACTGCAGAGGCAATCAAGTTTTCCATTTTAACTTACTTCCAGGGACAGTGGAAGGCTTCGTTGACCTTGGAAAGTTCACCCTGGATGAAGATCGGACGACCCCGGCAGACCATGGGATGGTGATGATGTTTCAACCCTTTCAAGGTAAGGAAGCATTTTTATCAATGTTGTGTGCCAAGATATGTTGACTGGTAAAAGCACTTACGTTTTTCCAAATTAATGAACAACTTCAAATCAGCTCCTTATTAGATGTTGCATTGATTAAGATTACCAAGTCAGCGAACTGAATTGTACATGCGTGAAGTGCAAGAAAGCGTCTCAATTTTATGTGAAACTACTTAGCAGGTCAGGCAGCTGCCTTCCTATAAAACATGAGTGCTATTGTGCAGGTGACTGGACACAGATATTGGGAGTGTATTCATCGAAAGGGAACATCAAAGCGGAAATACTGGCAAAGCTTCTTCTAGAGGCCACCCTCTTGTCAGAACAAGCCGGTCTTTTTGTCGACTTTGTATCCTGCGATGGAGCAACCTGGAATCGGAGCATGTGGAGGTCATCTGGAATCGGCGGTATGAAACTGAACTATCCGTCCTATTGTGCCAAGTTCAGCATATCTGCAATGTGCATGGGACACATGAAACAGTATACATACATCAGACTTGCACTTAGTGAACAACTTCCTTTGGCCCTATTTCTATGCGTTCCCTCAATATCAGCGATGTCTTCGCAGAGCAGTGTATACTCATTAAGTTTCAAACACCTCCATCCCTTTTCGTGATGAGGAAACTGTGATGTTTGAAAGCAGAGTGCTTCTACTTTATTTCAGCATCCTCAGGCAAGACCACTTGCAGTGCTACCCACCCTGTGGATCCCTCCAGAAGGCTTCACTTCTGCTCCGACTTCCCTCATTTAGTTAAATGTGTTCGCAACTCATTTGTGAGCACCGGTTTCACCACTCAAGATGGTCGCGTGTGTGTTCAGCACATTGAGGCAGCATGGGAGAAAGACAAAAGTTCTTTAACTCTGAAGGCCATGCCACATATTACCAGAGCACACATTCGGCCCAATTCTTTTGAGAAAATGAAAGTTAACTTGGCCTTCACAATTTTCAGTGATGAAGTTTTGAAAGGAATGTTTTTGTTATCATCTGACATTGATGAGATTTCTCGTTCGAAACTAGTGCCCACAGTGGAGTTTGTGAAGCGAATGAGCCGACTAATAGCAGTGATGACGTCGAGGTGCCCGCGAGATGGGCTCAGGCCATCATCAGATAAAGTTGCTGACATAGAAGCGTTCCTTTTATTCATGGATCACTGGGAAGCAGCAGCAAATAAGGCCGGTGGTGGATTTGTGAGTAAGAGCACCGCGGAAGGGTTGCGTGTTACCCTGTGTAGTGCACTTTCACTTCTTACATATCTGACAAAGACTCTCGGATATAGGTACATGCTTACTGCCAGACTTAGCCAAGACAAATTAGAAAATGTTTTCGGGATAATTCGGCAGTACTGTGGTACTAATGACCATCCAAATCCCGCGCAGTTCCTAATGACTGTAAATTGCTTATCGTTTTATAATCTTGCCAGGCCACCCAAGAGTGGGAACTCCCCGGCAGAGCTTATAAGAGCTCTGCTTGACACTTCATCGCCTGCCACAAGTGATGCCATTTTCGGCATACGTGACATTATTGAAGACATGCTAGAAGTTGGAAATGTTGACGGGGCTAGGTCTACACTGCAGTGTCTAAGTGATGAACATAGTAGCTGTGTTATCCAGAAAAGTGACAGCCGTCTCACTTATTACGTTGCTGGCTATGTTGCTAAGAAGTTCAGCAAAAAGAGGTCTTGCAGTGAGTGCCTTTCAGCTCTTGCCACCAAGCAATAAGGAGCCATTGTCGAACCGGACAGCGAGTTAGTGAGTGCATTTGACAGACGAGGATTGCTGTACCCTTGTGAGAGTCTTGCGAAACTGGTGAAAACCTTGGAAGATGCATTCACTTTGTTTTTTTTCTGTAGAAAAATTGCATTCGTGCAGTATGCACGATTTCATGCAGTTCTTGGCAGGGGTCAAGCTGTGTAGAGTGGGCTGCGAAATTCACAGCAAAGAACTGACCGCTAAAGTAGTCCAGTTTTTAACACGAAAGTGTTTTATTCCGGGGTCCACCAAGACTTCACTGACGTATTTCCGTCACGGAAATACGTCATAGAACATAATACAAAGAAAGAAACCAGAAGAAAAAGTTCCACAAACATGCAAAATTTAGGAATCGAACCCACGACCTCTCGGTCCGCGACGATAGATCGCCGAGCGTTTAACCCATTGCGCCACAAACGCATTTGCAGAGAGCTACACAGACGCGCCTTATATATCTAACACTCCTCCGTGTACCCGCGCTCTTGCTCGGGGCGGTGCCGTCGCCTACGAGCAGAAAAGAGAAGTACTGCATTATGACACTAAAGCCCGGGATACATGGAGCGAACTTTCTCGACGAACTTCACGCGTCAAGTAACGACGCGGCGACACGACGCAGGATGTTTGCTGTGTTGCAATACATGCGGCGAACGCCGCCGCGCGTTGGCCGCCGTGTTGGCGGCGGTCCCGGCCGCCCGCTTCGAACTGAATTTGGCGTTGTCCTTGTAGAATTCACTTAGTTGGAAGCAAATGACTGCGTAAACGGCTTTCGCTTAGTCTCAGGCCGCTTCGACGACAGAGTATTATGGATAACCTTGAGTAGTTTTCGAGATCGCTTCTCGTTTCGAACGCGTCTAAGCCTAGCGAAAGAAATATCCGATGCCAGCGCCATCTATCGGGGAAGTCGGGAGATAGGCATGACGACAGCATGTGGCCTCTGAGATCAAAAGATTTCTGTTGAAGGTTGTTGTAGAGAGCTTGCACTGCTTGTCTGTTTCCTCGCAGATCAGCGGATATGGGATGTACAAATACAACGCGATTCCTGAGAGATCATACTAGGAACTACTCAATCGGTGCAGAGACATGCAGACACGGCAACACCAACGCGATTGCAGACGACGCGAAAAGGCGCGCGCGCGCGAAACACCAGCATGCATTGCGACCGGAACTAGTGCCTCCTGATTGGCTGTCGTCCACCGCTGCGCGCTAGACGCTTCCGGCGGCGGCGTTCACCCGACGAAAATGTTTGGACAGGCAGATCGGCTGCGGACGGCAAATTTCTTGACGCCGGCCGTCGGACGTTCGCCGCCCGACGAAGTTCTTCGCTCGGACGCCGGTTATTCGCTTCATGTATTCCGGCCTTAACGCGCACCGACAGTGAACGCTTCGGTGGTCTCAGCACTACGACGCCTCGATGCCAGCATTCGAAGGGACGCTGGCATCAAGAAGCACTACCAACGCCACCTAGGTGGCGTTCACCGTACTCAGCACAGCGGAGCGTGGCCTCCGCAATTAGCTCTGAAAATGTTTCTGAAGTTGATCGCGGAGGCTGCAATTACGACGTGCTGTACGCGCTGATTTGACTCGGTGACGATTCAGTTACGTGCTTTGTCTTGCGCGTTGTATTAGTGTGTCAGTTACGTGCTTCGTCTTTCGCGTTGTGCTAGCCTGTGCAGCGTAGTGCAGCTTCCATATGCACGACGGTTGCTCATGGTCATCGACGTTGGTAGTCGTGATGGAGGAGACGTGCCACCAGGCGTCAGCGTGGGTGCATCAACGCCTAAGGGCGCTTTAGCCACAAAACACCAATAGACATTATATATCAATGTGCAATAAACATTACACTACTTCTGTGAAGACACGTTTCACTTTCGTGTTCTATACCGATTCCTATATAAGAGGGATCAACCACATTTTTTCTGCTCACGCGCATGCACTTTTGGACAAAATCTTTAAACAAAGATAGGAGTGTCCTAAGGGAGCGACAAAAACACTTGAAGTTGAGGAGGTGCCAGTAGTTTGACTTCTTAATGTGATAACAAATGTGTCATAAATAAATATGTTTTACCATTTCTCTTGCGTGTACTTATTTGCACCTAAAGCCGTAAGAGAAATGATTGGTCATTGTGTAGATAGAACGATCGCTAAGACTAAAAAAAGAAGTGTTCAATGTATCAAAGAGCCTCCAGCTGCAGCATCCCGTCTCCACTCCAAGTTTCTCAAGGGAAAGGAGCCGGAAAATGCGTATGATTTGAACATTTTACGCTGAAGGGAACCCCTTACAAGTACGGGAAAATGTAGGTTGGCGGGGGGAGAAAGAAAAAGCACGCTGCAGCCAGTATACTCGCTATGAACTATTGTAAACAGTTTACCTTTCACCAACAGGAAAACACTCTAAAGTCAGTTTAGCTACGCATCCGAACAAGTGGTTTAGTTCAGCTGAAGCAGACTAAACATCGTAAAAGCAGCGTAAAAAGAAGGCAGTGCGGATAAGAACGACACTGGGCAGGCGCTTGTCCTTGCGGCTCGCCAGTTCCGTCTAAGAACATTTTGCGTTTTCTTTTTTATTGTTTAACACCATTCAGAACTCGCAACACATTTTTCTTATCGAAATGAACATGCAGCGCTTTGAAAAGCACGGGCGCGAAGTGTAAGCGATTGTTTGATACAAATGCAACTGATGTTTAGCGGCCACACGCAAAGCAGGCAAACACCGCCGCAAGCACCTATGGCGCAGGTAGCGCCGTCTGGTGTGACCGCCATCTTTCATTGTGAATTCGTGCAGTCCTCCGCTCTCGCCCGTCACACTTCCCCCCTCTAGCCACCATACCACAACGGAACAAGACACCCTCTTTATTCGGAGGCATGTACATATAAAGGTGACAAAACTGGCACCACTGGCGGCGTGTAAGGGTAAACAGAAACTGAAACTGATATACTACATCTTCCCCTCCTTACAAGAAGAAGGTAAGTAATAGTAGATTAGTATTGATGTGCAGTATTTACAAATATTTAAATTATCTGCAACCATACATGGCATGAGCCCTTCACTATAATACTGTATGGAACAACTATACAGCATGGCCTAGAACAAGCAATACAAAAAATGTCGTAGTTTCACCCGAAAGGCTAAGCATCAATTGCGATAGCAACTTAGTAGAGAGCTATACGAAGTTAGGATAGTAGTTTTAACAGCTGTAGAAACTTGGACATGCAGCAGCACCAGCACTGTTGTCGACGCCGTTGCCGTTTTGCCCGCGTTCGCACCAAACGCGCACGGCGTTGCTGACTGTTGCCAGGGCCTCTGGGGGCGGATCGGAGGTTTTCGACGAGATCAGAACGGGAAACTCGTCGAGCAGCGTCGGAAGTCTTTACCACCTTCTCGCCTCGCAACGTTTTTATATAAATACGCATCTGGTGCCGCCGCTAAACGTCGCCTCCCCTCCCTTCCGTCCCCCCTATCGCCTTTCGTGCGACGGAAGAAGTCGCGTTTGCTCTCTATATATGTTGATTATAAAGGAGGGAAGAGACGCTTAATTCTGCAGCCCTTCAGGGAGCATGGCGCAGAACGCGCGTTTGTTCTCCGCCGTGCGTTCGCTGCCCGAGAAAGCGCGCGTCCCTCGCGCCATTTCACTCGCACATACAGCGTCCGGCGCGCGGCGACGATGGAGTTCGCCCTGACTGTCGAAGAGAGAGGTTGTGTTGCGTCTCGCTCCGACGACCTCGCCTCGCCAGTCGCGCCTAGCTCTTCTCCCGTGCGGTCGTGCCTGCACAACGCCCCGGCGTGTGCTGCACGAGCCGCGTGGCTCACCATCGTCGGCGACGTCACCTGCAGCCGCGCACGATTTGCGCGTCCCAACGCGCAACCCTGTGTGTTCCCTGCGGGCTTGCATCGTGCGACGAGTGGATTTGCTTCAGTGTTGTGCTCCGCGAGTGGCGTTCCCAACCCGACATCTGTGCCGCGTCCCCGGCTGTGCCGCCTCGTGCGCGCATCGCGTGGTCGGTGCTGTGCGCGCGACGTGCGTGTAGTGTGTTTGCCCCCCTGTGACGCGCGGTTCGCGTGTTGACTGCGGAGCCGAACGGCATGGAGGGCTTCCGCAGGCCAGGAGAGCGCCCGCCGCGCGCGGGCCATCGTCGAAGTGCGAGCGCGTCTCTCGCGACCTTTGTGCCCGTGACGCTACAAGCGTCGCGTGAGCGAGGCGAACTAGAGGTGCGCGCCGCCGAGATCGTGGACGCGTGGATAAAGAAACAGGCCACCACCACCCAAGCAGCTGCCGCCGCGGCCGCGCCCGCTGTCACCGAGACACACGTGGCGCCGGCTATACCTTCCCCGCAAGCGAGCCTTCCCCTCTCGGAGCAGGACGCCGCCATTGCTGCCATGGCGAGCACCCCGCTGCCCCCATCCGACGACGAGGAGGCCATGGACTCCTCCTCCTCGCGCAAACGCATGCGCGAAGCAGAGAGCGAGGAGGAGGAGCAAACCGGTCGCCGCAAGCTGCCGCCGCCGACCGCCCCACCTTGCCCGGAGAGCAGGGACGACGGCGACGCCATCTCCCGGCGCCCGGGGGACTCAGCCGCCTCCTCGTCATCGCCCGCGGCACGAGATGGCGCCCCCGCCGATCCGCCGGCTGCGCCGGCTCTCCTGCTGATGATGATGATGATGATGATGATGATGATTTATTGGCATCCCCTTTGAAACGGGGCGGCGACAAATAGTCACCTAGCCTGCTTGATTTAATCAGGTATACTTTACATGTTCTTTATCTTGCATTTTTGTATACCTATCATTATTTTTCTTTTTCAAAAATTTACCTTGTACCGCTGCCTATGATTTTAAGAGATCAGGTCGCATCCATCTTTTCCCTACTTTTTTTCCACCAGTACTCTAATCGTCTCTTGCTGATCTCTACGGCTGATCTGTTTATGTTTCCTTCCACTTTAAACCCAAGCGCTTCTGGGAGTTGCACGTTACCTACGGTTCTCGCTGGGTGGATCCCGTCGCATTCCATTAGGATGTGCTGAGTGGTCTCTGGATCTTTACTGCAGCATACACATGTCTCATCTAATTCCGAATATTTGTTCCGATATGTTTTCGTCCTTAGGCAACCGGCTCGAGCCTCAAATAGCAAGGCACTGCCCTTTGTGTTATCGTACAGATTTTCCCTTCTAATTTCTTTCTTCTCATTCTTGTAAATCTCCATTGTCCTTTTCGTTTCCATTCTTTGCATCCAATTCACGGTCTCTATTTCTCTCACTTTCTTTCTGATGACCCCTGGTTGTCTACTTACAGTTTCGATTATCCTGTACTTGGTTGCCAACTTCCTTGACCTCTTCCTCCATTCTGTGTCCACGCTTTTCATGTAGAGATACTTGTGCACTTTAGCCGCCCATTTATTTTCATCCATGTTCCTGAGCCTTTCTTCAAAACTAATTTTGCTTTGTGCTTCTCTGACTTCAAAAGAGGCCCAACCCATGTCTCCATGCACTGCCTCATTTGTCGTATTACCGTGTGCTCCCAAAGCCAACCGGCCTACTGATCTTTGGTTAACTTCCAAACCCGCCAATATATCCGATTTTAAGCATATAATGGCATTTGCGAATGTTAGCGCTGGCACCATTACTCCTTTCCAGATTCCACGCACCACCTCATACTTATTGTGGCCCCACAGTGCTCTGTGTTTCATTAATGCTGCATTCCGCTTCCCCTTTATTTTCAGATTATCTTGGTGGTTGCTTGAGTAATTCTTTCCTTCGTTTATGTGTACGCCGAGGTACTTATATTGCTTCACTATGGGTATTACTTGCTGTTGAATTGACACCACGAAGTTACTCGTGTGCTCATTAAAGATCATAATCCCTGATTTCTCTGAGCTAAACTTAAGGCCTAGATTTGTCGCTGCGTTCCCACAGATATTCGCAAGTATCTGTAAATCTTTTTTATTGTCCGCTAGTAGCACAATGTCGTCTGCGTACATCAGTCCAGGGATCTTCTGTTGCACCATTTGTCCATTACGCATGTAGGATAAATCAAAACCCAATTCGCTGTTTTCCAGTCGTCTTTCTATGCCCTTGACGTAAAGCGTGAACAACAATGGTGACAGAGGGCATCCTTGCTTCAATCCTTGGTGAATTCCCACCATTTCATTTCCTTTTCGGCCTTCCCATGCCACTTGTACTTGGTTGTCTCGATATATCTCCCTCAGCAGCTCCACGAAATCGTCATCTATGCCTTCGTATTGAAGAATATCCCACAACAATTCCCTGTCTACGTTGTCATAAGCTCCTTTAATATCTAGAAATGCTATCCATAAAGGTCTTTTCTGAGCTACTGAAATCTCTATGCACTGAGTTAGTACAAACATATTGTCTTCTAAGCGTCTGCCTGGCCTGAACCCATTCTGTAGTTCCTCTCGACCACCAGCGCCGCCCCTCGGACGCCCGGCGAGTCGTCCGCTGCCTCCTTCGCGCTCTCCCCGAGGGAGGGCGCGCGCATCAACACGGTCGCTCCTCCGGCTGCCGGTGAGGCTGGCGCGAGCTCTCCTGCGTCGTCTGCTACGGCGGATGCTCGCGACGCGCCCGAGTCTGTGCCGTTGGGGCTCGCGCACGATCCCCGAGCAGACAGAGCCCCAGCCGGTCCGACGCAGCAGGGCCTCGCCCACCCAGCGGCGAGGTTCCTGAAGGATCCCCCCCACCACACTCTACCGAGGCAGGAGGGGAAAAACAAGAAGCAGAAGAAGGCGGGGAAAAGCTCTGCACCCAAACAGGCTTCCCCCCCTGCTGCCCCTCCGGCCCCGAGGCCCACTCTGGCGGGCTCCGGCACACCCATAGCAAAGGCTGCTGCACAGGAGGCCCCAACCACCCATGCACCACCAGCTGAGGGCTTCCAGCTGGTGCTGTCCAAGGCCGATCGCCGCCGCGCAAGGGCACCAGTGAGTGCTGCCATCCCGGTGAACCCCGCGGTCATTGGCACGGCCCTCTTCCGCCCATCTGTGGTGGGTGGCACTTTCAGAGGAGCACCACGCCTCTCTCTTGCGGCGGTGCTCTCAGCGCGGCCAGGTGTTGCCGCTGTGAGAGTCAATCACAGGCGCAACATCGTGGCCGCCGACGCCACCACCCAGAGGTGCTTGGAGGAGCTGCTGGCCACCACGGAGCTCCGGGGAATACCGGTGACTGCCCGGCAGCCTGCCGAGCGAGGCAGGAGCACTGGTTTTGTCCACGGCGCCGACGGCATCCCCGCAGACGCGGACCTGCTGGGGGCCATCGAGTCGGGAGTCCCAGTGCTGGCTGCTACCAGGGAGGCCAACACCATCACCATCCGGTTCGCGGGGCCGGTCCCCCCTGAGCATGTGAGCCTCTACAAGCTCCGTTTCAGGGTGCGACCGTCCAGACCGCGTCCACTGCAGTGCCAGCAGTGTGGCCGCTTTGGGCACGTGGCTGCCTCCTGCGACTCGCCATCCAGCTGCCGTCATTGTGGGAGGTCTCACGAGCAGACTGACAGCTGCCCCAACGCGGCCCACTGCCGCAACTGCGGTGGCCACCACCCCGCAAATACTCCTGCCTGCCCCAGGTGGCAGGAGGAACGCAGGGTGGCCACCATCTTGGCAACAGCGCCTGCTCCCCTCTCCCGCCGGGCAGTCCGCGCTGGTGTCCGGGAGGAGAACCTGCAGGCCAAGGCCACCTCAACGCCTGTGCAGGGCCTGTCTTATGCACAGGCACTGGCCGGCCTCCAACAGGCGCCCCAGCAGAAGGCAGCCCCCCCCGGACGGCCACCCACACCGGCCCCACGGAAGCAGCGACGCCAGCCGCCAGCCACCCCTGGGAGCGAGCCCACCACAGCCCCAGCATCACTGGCAATGCCTGGCCCGGACCCTCGGGACCAGATCATTGCCAGCCTGCAGCTCGCCCTGAAGGCCATCGGGGAGATGCTGCCTGCCGAGAGCCCCCTCCGAGCCATCTGCCTGCAGGCAGTGGCAGTCCCGACCACAGTCAACCAGCATGGCTGATCCCTCACCAGCCACAGCTGGGAAATGCCGTCGCCGCCCGAGTGTTCTCCAATGGAACACCAACTCACTGCGGCGGCGGCATGCAGAGCTGTGCGCGCACCTCCTGCGGTGTGATTTCGACGTCCTCGCACTGCAGGAGGTGTACACTGTGGCCGAGGACCTGCGGCTGCCGGGATACACGGGCTACTCTGGCGCCACCACCTGCTCGACGCAGAGCTGCACGGACGCTCCCTGCCTGCAGGGTGCCCACAAGAAGGGGAAGCCGAGGACTGCCATCTACGTCCGCAGCAGCCTGGCCCACTCGGTGACCCCAGTCTCGGACGTCGTAGGCGGCGCCATGGAGTGCTGTGCTGTCACGGTACGCCTTGACAGACAGGACACGACTGTGGCGAGCGTCTACGTTCGTCCTGGACAACAGTGGGACCCCTCCAGCCTGGTGCGGCTTGCAGCACGCCTCGGCGGACATGCAGTCCTGTGCGGTGACTTCAACGCCCACCACACCGACTGGGGCAGCCGCAGGTGCACCCGCCGAGGCAGGGACCTCTGCAACGCCATCAGCCGAGCAGGCCTGGTGGTACTCAACAAAGGAAGACCCACGTACGTCCGCCGTGGGGTGAGCACAGCCATCGACCTCTCCCTCACCACCGAGCAGCGCTCCTATGACTGGGCTACAACTCCCGACACTTGGGGATCTGACCACTTCCCCATCTTGATCACCCCCGGGTGTGGGAGAAGGCCGAGGTCACGAACATACCACGTCACAGACTGGTCCCTGTTCAGGAAGCGCTGCAGTGAGTTGGAAGATGGCTGTGACCTCCTGAGTGCCATCATGGAGTGCGCCCAGGCAGCCACAGTCCAGTGCTCTGCTCTGCCCGATACTCCTGCCCCGGATCTGCTCCTGCTCAACCTCCGTGCGTCCAGGCGACGCGTGGAGCGCCGAGCAATCCGGACGGGCAATGCAGAGCACTGGACCGAATACAGGAGAGCGGATGCCCGCTGCAGACGACAGGCCAGGCGCAGAAGGAGCCAGAGCTGGGGGAGCCTCTGCGCCACCATCGAGAACCGCTCCAAGGGCCCCCTGGCCTGGCGCCTCCTAAAGTCCCTGACCGGCAGGAAGGTCAACCGCCACCCCGTCCTCGCGGTGGCTATCTCGCTGGGCATCAGCGAGGCGGCCCTGGCGGAGTTGCTAGCGGACCACTTCGCCCCCCCGGCTGCCCTCGCTGCGGCCATCCTGCCGGTCGGACTTCCCCCTGCCAACCCGCCTACCTGCCTGCTGGAGCTGCATCCGGAGTGGGCGACCAGCCAGATCGCGGCCATCTGCCAGGACCCACTGACTCTCCACGAGCTGCAGATGGCCCTGAGGAGGGGCAAGCGTCGCAGTGCACCGGGAGCAGACGGAGTGACACTCCAGATGCTCCGCAACCTGGCCACCAGTGAGCAACGACGCCTGCTCGACTGCTACAACAACATCTGGTGGTCAGGACAGGTGCCGGAGGCCTGGCGCACAGCCATAGTGGCCCCCATTCTGAAGAGCAATAAGCCGGCTAACGAGCTGTCCTCATACCGACCGGTCTCTCTCACCTCCGCTGCCTGCAAGGTGATGGAGGCCATTGCTCTGGCACGGCTCGAATGGGTGGCCCGCGCCTGCGGGTTCCTCGCGGACCAGCAGACAGGCTTCCGGCGCCGAAGGTGCACTGCGGACTCCATCGCAGACGTCGTCTCCACCCTGGAGGACGCCAGGGCCAGCGGAGACCTCGCCATGCTCCTCCTCATCGACGTCAAGGGGGCGTTCGATGGCCTCCCACATGCGGTCGTCCAGCAGGCTCTGGACCTCCTGGGCATTGGCGGCAACCTGCGGCGGTTCCTGTCATCGTTCCTGAACGACCGCACCCTCAGGGTCCGCGTGGGCCATGCAAGGAGCACTCCCCGTCCGGTCGCAGCAGGCGTACCACAAGGGTCAGTGGTGAGCCCGTTTCTCTTCAACCTCGCCCTGGCCCGGTTGCCTGCTGCACTGCCGACCGACCCTCACTACAAGGTGGAGTGCTCCATCTACGCGGATGACATCGCCCTGTGGGTGCGGGGACCGCCACAGTCAAGCCGCCACGTGTGCCAGGCCCTCCAGAGAGCCCTGGACACCACGGCCGCCTACCTGGGAAGCATCGGACTCTCGGTTTCGACGGGGAAGACGGTGGCCCTCCTCGTCCACCCGAGAGCAGCGGCACGGCGCTCAGCTCCCCGGCTGCAGCTGGAAGGCGTGCGCATCCCATGGAGTACGACTGTGTCGTACCTTGGGCTGCGCATCGACCACCGGCTAACCTGGCTACCGGCAGTCGGGGCCATGCAGACCCAGACCATCAGGGTCCGCAAGGCCGTGTCGCAGCTCCTTGCCCATGGAGAGGGCTGCTCGGTGAAGTGGGCCCTGCGGCTCTACGAGGCGGCGGTCACATCACGCCTGCGGTACGCCCTCCCGCTGGTGGCGCTGCCGCCACGCTGCCTCGAAAAGTTGGAGCTGCAGCACCGGGCGGCCATCCGACTCTGCCTGGGCGTCCCCCGGAGCTCCCAGATTGCCGCTACCCTTGCGGAGGCTGGAGCATGGCCCCTGTCGCTCCTCTTCCTGCAGCAGGGGCTGAGGCACGTCGACCGCCTCCACCATGCTCCTGATGGCAGAGGCCTGCTGCGTCGCCTCCAGTCCCGGCCTTCCTCAAGGATGGGTCAGCTGTGCCGCCTCTACGAGGAGGTGGTTGGCAACCCACCGCCGAATGCGGTACAGCTGCCCCCACCGCAGAGGCCTCCTGTCCCCATCGCCACGGAGCTGCCCGGGATTTCGAAGAGGCGCTCACCCGCTTGCGCCCTGCAGCAGACGGCCGCCTGCCTCCTGGACGAGACCCTCGGAGACCACCTCCTGGTGTACGTCGACGGTTCGGTGGTACCGGACACCGGCTCTGCCACGGCGGCCTGCACGGCACCAGCCCTGCAGAAGAGCAGGCAGTGTCGACTGCCCAGACACGCCAGCTCGACTGCAGCGGAGGTGGCAGGCCTCCACCTGGCCGTCGACCTACTCTCAGAGGAGCTTCCTGGGGTACCAGCGGCCATCCTCTGCGACTCCAGGGCAGCCCTCCTCGGCCTGCAGAGGCCAGAAAGCGCCAGCCTTGGAGTCGCACTGCTGTCTACCCGGCTGACAGCGCTGCAGGACGCAGGCCACCCGGTGTCCCTGCACTGGATCCCCGCCCACGTAGGGATCCCGGGCAACGAGGCAGCCGACACCCTGGCGAAGGACGCCCACCACACCACTGTGCCCCTCAGTCGGGCCGTGACGGAGGGCGACTTCACAGGACTGAGGCTGCGGCGACACCTGGCGACCCACCACCCAGACAAACGGGTGGCACTGGGATGCCCCCCACGACCACTCCCCCAGCGAGGCCTGGCTCGCAGGGAGACCTCGCTCCTTCTCCGGCTCCGCATCGGCTGCAGCTGGACGGCAGCACGCAGCTACCGACTGGGACGAGCGACGTCCCCGGCCTGCAGCTCCTGCGGGGAGCCGGAGACGATCGAACGTCTCCTGCTGGCCTGCCCGGCGTACCTCCAGCAGCGGGGCCCACTCCTGCAGGAGTTCCGCCGCCTGGGCCTCCCCTGTGGCAAGGAGGAAGATCTCCTCTTCCCCCGCCGACACCACCTTTCTGCACTTCGAGGCGTCGTGGAGTTCCTTGACTCGTCAGGGCTCTCCGCACGCCTCTAAGGACATTTCTAGAAGCGGGAAGGCCTCACGGCCTCCCACTCCACCCCGGGCCTGACCGGCCTGGCACAACACCCCTGCAGACTCTGCAGCACACCAAGGCCTTCCATCTCGGCCTGATACGTGCCGCCTATGCCTGCCGGTTTTGCTTCGCCCAGCCATGGCGTCTCCACTGTATCCCTTCTGTCGCTCCCACTTACCCCTCCCCGTTGGCGCTGAGCCGTGCTCCCTCAAGGGCTGCAGAAGATAGCGCCAACCTTTCCCTTTCCCTCAAGAACCACTTACCGGCGACGATTTTATCGCCGTTGACGTCATACGGAACCTCACGGCGAGGGCGACGACGACGGCGACGACGATGGCAGAAATTCTCTTTGAGTGTCCACATAATTGCTATCACAATAAAAAAGCATTTCGCCCTTTGTTTATGGGAATTTTAGTAACGCACTAATGCTAAGACAATGTAACGACCTATGGAGGGTTAGGCAGAAATTATAAGAATACCGGTGTCTTATTATTTTTAAATGCGGTAAGAGCAATTATCATAATGTAGAAATGCACATATTTGATTCCTACATGCGGAGCGGGGTAACAGTGGATAATTGCTATTAGGGGCATTCTAAATGAATATGAAGCAAAACAAAAGTGAAGCAGAACATCACATTAAAAAATATTTTATTAGTACCGTGCTTACTTCATGACAAAAGTGTAGTTATTATCTACATGTTGCTCTAAAAGGAGTATTCTATCCTTGTAAGGCTCTAGTTAGCGTATAGCACTTCCAGACAAGTTGTAATATAGACGTCTTATTATAAATAATGGCATTAGCCTGTGTACTCCACCAACACACTGCAACGCTTAACATTTGTGCAAGAAAACGTGTACATTTCTAAACCCACAATGAACATAAATATTTTGCATTTTGCAAAAGACCGCGTTTGTTGAAATAGTAGGTAGCAGGACGGACTTTTTTCTGTTCTTTGGAAAGTTGGTGTAGAAGGTCGTAAAGTCGTAGAAGTTATAAGATGAAGGGTGGTTCGACACCGTTATACTTTTACTCAATAAACAGCAGCACCGGCAACACGCAGAACTAATGTCGACGCCGTCGGCGTTTTGCCCGCGTTCGCACAAAATGCGTCCGGCGTTGCTGACTGTTGCCGGAGCCTCTGATATAAATAGGCACGTGGCGCCGCAGCTAAACGTCGCCTCCCTCCCCCCCTCCCCCCTCCCCAACGGCCTTTCGTGCGTCAGAAGAAGGCGCGTTTGCTCTACATATATGGTGATTGTAAAGGAGGAAAGAGACGCCTACTTCTGCAGCCCTTAAGGGAGCACGGCACAGAACGCGCATTTGTTTCCGCCGTGCGTTCACTCCCCGTGAAAGCGCGCGTCCCTCGCGCCCTTCCACTCGCACATACAGCGTTCGGCGGCGCGCGGCGACGATTTCATCTCCATTGACGTCATACGGAACCTCACGGCGACGGCGACGCCGACGGCAGAAATCTGCTTTGGAGTGTCCATATAATTGCTATCGCAATAAAAAGAAAACAACAACAACGTTCGCAGAGACAGGCGACCGTCTGCACACAGTTCATGCAGCACTCAAGTTCTCTGGCACTGCAGCCGCCTGCACCTAGCACACAAGCTACATGTGGTGCCGGTATCGATCTGGAGGCCTTCTGTTCCTCGGTGGTTGGACGTAACGTTGAAACACAGGGTCCTCCGACACAGCTGGCGCTGGAGCTCGTACCGTGGGGGCGTAGCTGGCGAGGCTTCGGGTGGAGCTGTTGAGGCGTAATTGCTGGGCTGCTGAGATGCCGACGACGGAGTCGCGAGTTCGGAAATAGAATTATGCTGCAGATTCCATGTGGCTGAAGCTACAGGTACCCTGGATAGCTTCGACTGGTTCCAGATTCGTCCATCATCAAGCCAAAACCATGATGGACCTTTCTGGCGGACTACCTTCCGCGGGTGGCTAAACGTGAGGTCTCCCTTAACCGATGTTCTAGGTTTCTCGTTGGTGATAATGATCCCAAGTTTAGGCCTCGGCAACGATTCTTGAAAGGAAGGCCTCCCCTTCTTGCTCAACGCGTCGCAAAAGTTGTGCACACTCATCAACACGTTGCTGTTTCAATTCAGGTGTCTGCTGCCGGGGCACACATCTTGCAGACATTTGTGAAATACGAGCACACCATGCACAATGTGGTATGCTGAACCATGATTGATGTTTACACTTGCTGCAATGTCATTCAGCGTCACTCGGAGTCGGTGATTTTCCATCACGATGGCTTCAGGGGCTACAATGTTTTCTGGAGTCACAACGGAAGTTTGCCTTACCTGGAGGACGAGCATCGGTCACGGACCTCACACAGTTTGCGAATTTGGGACTCCATTCGTATAGACTTGCCGCTGTGAAACACATGCGTTACCATAATAAACCTTCATTTTGCGATGAATTTCGATAAGCTTTCACACCTGAACTATGCAGAAAAGAAATAACAGAACACTGTTCCTCCCCGGTGCAAGTTGCTAGTGGGGTGGTCATTCTTACACTGTTCCTGTGCCGGGATTTCTGCAGCTGCGCGATGCTGCCACCTAGTTAACACCCGGCGCACTGTTAGGAACATGTCTGCCAACGTACAGGCTACGGGCGCCACCTTTCGCTGTTTTGTTACACATTTGCGATTTTCATTTGACTCGTACTTGTATCATTGCCAATATTAGACATATAGCGCGTTTGTCCAAGTTAAAAACGTCACAAATTTGTACGACAAACAAAAATGAACCAAATGCAAGACATTTTTCGCGCCCCCGTGAGTGTATGTTCTTGACATTTGAGTGATGCCCATTGATGAAACGTTATTGAAGTCTACTCGATAAATAAAAATGAAAAAAATTACTAGGGGTTCCTTATGCTACAACTGAGACGACTTCAAGGCGAAAGCTAGAGCGCAGCTAACTCAATGACACGAATACTCAGCACTTTTTTGCTGAGCCATCGTCCCTGTGAAACCCCGGGTCCATTTACGGTAACTTTTTGCAAGTCATGTTTTTTTGCAAGTCACCCTTGCTATGATTCACCAAACTCGTACCCTGAATCAGCATTTGTTATTTTATTTTATTTTATTTGAAATACTGCAAGCCAATGATTTGGTTCGGGGGGGGGGGGGAGCAGGAGGGGCTTTATGTAAAACACAAAAGTTGACTATCAAACAACGCAAGTGATGAACACAAGAAATAGTACGTATCGTAAAGAAAATTAAAATCCGTGTCATGACAATTGTTTAACAAATGTGGTCATAAAAAGGGAAAAACACAATACACATGTAGTAGCAAAATAACAAAATAACCATAAGCATAAAATAAGTATTGAGGTTAGAAATTCAAAACATGGCGCTGCATTTCATTGTCAAAATCATCAGAGGTAGATATGCTGGCTGGGAAAGAATTCCACTCCGCGACTGTGCGTGGAAAGAAACTATATCGAAATGCGTTTGTGCGAGCGAAGATTGGTGCTAAGGAATGCTCACGACTGTGTCGCGTTGTCCTCGTACTAAGGCGCCTAACAGATTTTGGGAGAGCTAAGTTAATTTTTACAGAAAGGCATGAAGCAATGAAAGGCGACTAACTTTTCTTCGGGCTTCCAACGTCGGTATAATATTGAGTTTCATTAAATCTGAAGGAGAATCTAGCCGTTTGTACTTTGCGAATATAAATCTAACTGCTTGCCTTTGAAGTTTTTCAAGTTGCATAACATCTTTTTTATAATGCGGATCCCATACGACGGAAGCATACTCGAGTTTTGACCTTATGCAAGCATTGTAAGCTAGAAGTCTTGTACTAATTGATGCATTTTTAAGTTTTCTTTTGAGGGAGCACAGTTTTCTCAGGCCTGCTACACAGATATCTGATATATGTGCTGATCACGTGAACTTGTTTGTTAGCGTAACGCCGAGGTATTTAAACTTATCAACTTCTGAGATGGGACTGTTATGAATGAAATATAAAAATGTATTAACTATCTTTTTCCTTGAAACACGGAGTAGTACTGTTTTTGCCGAGTTTAAAAGCACTGAATCACTCTCAGTTGGACTCTGAAATCTCGCATATTTTTTTTCGAGTCATTCCCCAACTCCATAAACCCTTGATTCACTCTTAAATCACACCTGATTCACTCTTGATTCACCCTATCACTGATTAGTTCACCTTAATTAACTCGGTTTTTTCCATCATACTTTGTTTGCTTTATTACTCCAAATTTCGAATTTTTACCACTCTTGATTCATCCTACCACCACCTTATTCATTTCATTACTCTTAATTCACTCGCATTTACTCTTCGTTATCTTAGCTCCCTTTATCTAAACCCCTTTATTTACAATCAATTCATTCTTAATTCGCCTCAATCACCTCTATGTATACCGATTTTTTATCATTAGAATTATCATCATAACCATACTTACACCCATTACCATAATTAATTCTCGGTCTTTGGTCACTTTTTGTGTTTTCGACCCATTTTCTGCATTGCCATCAATAATCATAATTAATTTATTCACTATCAGGATCATTTATCAATATTTATAATCATGCATTTACCTATGAAATATGTATAGTAAGTATGTATAGTGTTATGGTGTTTGTAATTACGTTGAGGAGTTTTCAATTTTTCTACATATTTTTACCATTTTTTGAACTTTTTCAAGGGCACCTTAAAGCGAGACATATAAGGCTTTCGTCATAATAAACTCTAGCGGTTGGCCAGAAATACTGTAATGTAAGAGGTTCTCAGCAAGAAGCTCACAATTTAGAAAATAAAATGCCTTTTCAAAGTCTAGAGATATTTCCAGGGGAAATTTTTGAAGTTTCGATGTCGCCTTCTCCTATGGTCCCCGTCAGTTTGCCATTAAGATTCACCATTAAGGTATAGAAATCGGTCTGTAATTATTTAAAGTATTTTTGCCTCCCCCCCTTTTCTATAAATAAGAACTACCTTTGGGAATGGCCGCCTTGGGTAAGACGGCCATTACGCACACAAACACACCTCCAATCTCTCTCGTGCTTCCGAGCGATTGCCTGACCAAGAATACGTTTCACATTTGCCCACAAGTGCTCATTCACATACATCGAGTTTGTATCTTGGAAACTAACTTCAAAACCAATGATCCTTGCTTTGCGTATCTTGTCACACTTGATACAACGAGCCAGCTGCAAGACTATACTCGTAGATTTCGGCTTTCAGCAAGGGGCAGGCGGTGGCCTCCCTCAATGCTCTTTGCCGTGATAGGTTCTCCAGTCTCTTCCCCCGGTCTTGTATAATAATTTTATGATGCCCTCGTACCTGTCTAAATGAAAGCTACCTGTCATCGCAGCTAGAGATGCTCGAGGTCTTCGCGCAGAGCACAGTTGGGGCAGACGCTGGTTGCCGAAAGGCTGAGCTTTACGCGGTTTGCCCCCGTCCAAACATAGCCAACTAAAACGTAGCAGCAGTAAGCTTTGTCGCCACTTCAGCCCGCGACACCCGATGCACCTTGGATAGGTGCCCAGCTTTGACGCGGGCGTGCAAATAAGCGCTGAACAATGTGGAGTCTTCTAAATGCAGGGGCACATTCATCGGCGGTTAGGGAAGGGCAGCAACCAGCGTCCGGGTGGCGCATCAAGCCCATTGACCCGTATACTGCGGGACACTGAAGGGCCCGGCGATTACAAGTGACGCTGTTTTTCGTCGGGGTTTTCCGCTTTGACTGTTTCCGCGACACCTGCCAAATCGCGCGTCGGCGAGGCGAGCTGCTGTGATTGTAGCAGGCGATTGTCATGTGTATGGGAACATTTTGGGTGAAGGCAGCTGGTCAGTCAACCAGCACATGCTACCTGAAAGCGTCAATGCTGCCGGATTTGAGACCCTAGCTATGTAATGAACAAAAAGAAAGCGAGGGGCCCGATGCTTATTAGTCATATCATAAGAAGCCAAGAAACAAAGACACCAAAGACAGCATAGGGGACAGCATAATGTCTAGTTCAATTAGTAAGCGCATGTAATTTCCCCTATCCTGTCCTTGGTGTCTTTTCTCGTTGGCGTCTTGCGATATGCCTATATATATAAATGTTTTGTAGAATTGAGTGCCAGCATAGCCAGGGTTCTAGCCCGCGAATACATCACTGCTTTTATGCAGACTATCAGAATAACATTGAGCGGCATCAGTCATTTTTGAGCCATTTTCTGACAAGCGTAGACGGCGACGTGTTTGCCACACCTGTACAGTTAAGAATAAAAGTCTAGAAACCGCGGGGTTAACACACAAAAAAGTCACAGGCCTGCGCGGCAGACACAGTACAGTCACAGCGTAAGCTGGTGGAGTGGCTCAAGAGTAGCTCCAATTTCGGCAGCACGCGCCACAGGGTCTTGGCGGCAAAGTCTCTTCGTCTCCTTTTGACGAGAACGATCTGAACTGTCCTCCCGGCGTCGACGGCGAGCTGCGGCTTGTAATGCTCTTTGCACAGCATTCGGCTGAGCCCGGTCAAACCTGGTTGTAGCCGCGCACCTAGCTCTAAGATTCGCTTCTTCAGCAGCGATTCGTACCTTGCGAGGAAACGCCATAACGTGTACTGAAGAGGTATCCAGAATACGTGGCGCACATCTCACATTCCTTGACCCGTGGAACGGTACGTTGTTGTTGATGATGACCATGATTGTTTATTGGAATCTTCAAAACGGGCTGGTGACAAATAGTCACCTAACCTGCTTGAGTGAACGAGGTCCAGTTACATGCAGCATGCAATAGCTATACGCAACTTACATGTTGAACACGCTGCGTTTGTAGGCACCTTAACTAGATGGCGCCACCATACTGGAGGAGGCTATAGCAGCTCTGGATCACGTTGATTGCGCGGATTGTCTGAATCGCATCTCGTCGTCTGCGCCTACACACGCTATGTTTGCACGCGCCTTATAAGGCGCGTGCAGGTATACCTAGATGTAGATCTAGGTATACCTAGATGGCGCCACCATACTGGAGGAGGCTTGGGTCGTCTGCGCCTGCGCGCCTACCTAGGACGCGTTTATAGGGCATTTTTCCGAGGCCGGATAGAAAGCGCTTGCGTGACAGAAATCTCCCGTGATAAGTGGAAGGTTAAAGGCTGCGTCGACAAAGCTTTAACAACATGGTCAGTTACTCTTAAACTGAAGGTTGGCATTACCATTGAGGACCTGCCCCATCAACTGCGTGTTGCTGAGGATGTCTCTTTCCTCTCGTACATGTTCCTGGTAGAGCCCCGCTCTGTCTCCGGTGGCGCGGCACCGGACACATACGCAGAGACTGTCGTGTGCCACATTGTGGGCTCGGCCATCGTTTCGGCCACTACGAGAACCAGTGCGTGCGGACCTACGCTAACGTTATGGGCCAGGTGCGCAGAGACGAGGCTGCCGAACACATCATGGACGAAGTAGACGCGGTCGAGGCAAGCCGTGGAAATGGTAGAGATGATGCCACCAAGAAATCAACTTCCAAGGAAACCGCACCCCTTGAGGAAACCAGCCATGCCAGTAATGATGCAATTCAGCCGATAGGCGCTTCAGGGCCAGTGGAATCACAAAAAAAAAACACCGCATATCCACGGGGTGAATGATGATGAGTGGGCGAAGCTCCAGAGGGAATCATCGGTAAACCGTGAATCTTCCGTGTAATTCGCCCAGTCTCGCCGCACTAACTCGAACGATTGACTTCCACCAATGACACGCGCCATATGTGACGTCATTCCTATTTTATAACAGCGCCCTTCATTATAATTGCACCATCTCCCGCTTAAGGGGACGCTAGCACAAACGCGTTAGAAACGTGCAGTACTCTCTAGTAAGGGGGAGAGGCCACAGCGTCTTACGCAGCCGTTTACACATGCCGGAACGTGCACCGCGTTTGCCGACGCCATCGCATGACTGCTGAGAGAGTATAACCTCCGTATTCATAAACGCTCCTCGACTTCAACTTGACTGGCCACCGCCTTGGTGCTGAGCCGTGCTCCCTCAAGGGCTGCAGAAGATAGCGCCAACCTTTCCCTTTCCCTCAAGAACCACTTATCATCATCATCATCACCGCCTTCAACGCGTTTCGAACGCGCTGCCCAAGGCGGTGGCAAGTCAAGTTCAAGTCGAGGAGCGTTTATGAATACGGGGGTAAGGCGGAGAGACCACAGCGTCTACACCAGCTTCTTACACGGGCCGTAACGCGCAAGCACAAACGCGTTAGAAACGCGCACTCTTTCGTTAATGTTGGGTATTTATTGTCATCGTGGTGCGTGTGTACATGTGCGCTTCGTGGCGTAGTGGTTAGCGCCGCGCGTTCGGAAGCGAGGGGTCCCTGGTTCGATTCCGTGCTACGGACACAACTTTCGGATGTTTTTTCTCATAAAACATCTGGCGTGTTTCGTTGGTTTATTTCATAAATCAACGGCGTTTTGAACAATACGTTTAGTTTATACCGACATCTGGTACTAGCGTTAAGACTGGTTACACACTACGACGGGGACGAACGGGTGCCGCTATAAGGAGCTTCGCCCCTAAAACGCCGGAAGCGTTCTCCGGAAGCCGGAAGCTGGCTTCCGGAACCAGAAGTGGAAACGGAAGCGGAACCGGAAGTGGAACCGGAAGCGGAAGTCGGCTTCCGGTTATACTATACATATACATATATATGTATATATCGGTATACATACATATAGGGACACACACCCGCCGGGGTGGCTCAGTCAGCTAAGGCGTTGCGCTGCTGAGCACGAGGTCGCGGGATCGAATCCCGGCCCCGGCGGCCGCATTTCGATGGAGGCGAAATGCAAAAAAATGTCACAGTTTCGCCCTAAGGGCGAAGCAATGAATGCGATAGCAACACAGCAATGTCATACGAAGTAAGGTGAGCGGCTTTGGTAGCAACAACACGCAGAACTGTTGTCGACGCCATCAGCGTTTTGCCCGCGTTAGCTCAAAATGCGTGCGGCGTTGGTGACTGTTGCTGGAGCCTCTGATATAAATAGGCACTTGGTGCCGCAGCTAAACGTCGCCTCCCTTCCCTCCCCCTCCCCCACGGCCTCTCGCGCGTCCGAAGAAGGCGCGTTTGCTCTACATATATGGTGATTGTAAAGGAGAAAAGAGACGCCTACTTCTGCAGCCCTTAAGCGAGCACGGCGCAGAACGCGCGTTTGTTCTCCGCCGTGCGTTCACTCCCCGTGAAAGACGCGCCCCTCGCGCCCTTTCACTCGCACACACAGCGTTCGGCGCGCGGCGACGATTTCATCTCCAAATGACGTCATACGGAACCTCACGGCGACGGCGACGGCGACGCCGACGGCAGAAATCTGCTTTTGAGTGTCCATATAATTGCTATCGCAATAAAACGCCCGTGTGCTTGCGTTGTAGTGCACGTTAAAGAACCCCAGGTGGTCAAAATTAATCCGGAGCCCTCCACTACGGCGTGCCTCATAATCAGAACTGGTTTTGGCACGTAAAACCCCAGAAAGAAGAAGAACATATAGGGACACACAACGCCATCTATTGAGCAATTCATAAAAAATCACAGCATATCCACGGGGTGAATGATGATGAGTGGGCGAAGCTCCGGAGGGAATCATCGGATCTCCCGCTTAAGGGGACGCTAGCACAAACGCGTTAGAAGCGTGCAGTACTCTCTAGTAAGGGGGAGCGGCCACAGCGTCTTACGCAGCCGTTTACACATGCCGGAACGTGCACCGCGTTTGCCGACGCCATCACATGACTGCTGAGAGAGTATACCCCCCTATTCATAAACGCTCCTCGACTTGAACTTGACTTGCCACCGCCTTGGGCAGCGCGTTCGAAACGCGTTGAAGGTAAGGCTGAGAGGGCACAGCGTCTTACACCAGCTTCTGACACGGGCCGTAACGCGCTAGCACAAACGCGTTAGAAACGCGCTAGAAACGCGGCCTTTCGTTAATGTTGGGTATTTATTGCCATCGTGGTGTGTGTGTCTATGTGCGCTTCGTGGCGTAGTGGTTAGCGCCGCGCGTTCGGAAGTGAGGGGTCCCTGGTTCGACTCCGCGCTACGGACACAACTTCCGGAATTTTTTTTCATAAAGCGCCGGAAGCGTTCTCCGGAAGCCGGAAGCTGGCTTCCGGAACCGGAAGCGGAACCGGAAGTGGAACCGGAAGCAGAAGTCGGCTTCCGGTTATACTATACGTATACATATATATGTATATATGAGTATACATACATATACGGACACACAACGCCATCTATTGAGCAATTCATAAAACTAGACGTGGCTACCTACTACGACGGGGACGAACGGCTGCCGCTATAAGGAGCTTCGCCCCTAAAACTAGACGTAGCTACCTACTACGACGGGGA
Organism: Dermacentor silvarum; assembly: GCF_013339745.2. Classification (NCBI taxonomy): domain Eukaryota; kingdom Metazoa; phylum Arthropoda; class Arachnida; order Ixodida; family Ixodidae; genus Dermacentor; species Dermacentor silvarum. The sequence continues at coordinate 138,030,263 of NC_051157.2, forward strand.
CGAACGGGTGCCGCTATAAGGAGCTTCGCCCCTAAAAAAGCGGACAGCGTGAGTGCTGTAAGTCTGGCTATGACTGGGCGGCAATGCGACGACTTGGAGGACACTAACGCCGAGATGCCCGCAGCTTCAAGCTTACCAGTGTAGCGAGCACACGAGGGTTCAGACAACCAGGAATCAAGGCCGGATGGTGAACGCGGCGAGGAGCCTCCACGGAAGGCACCCCAACGCGCCACGGGCCGTTCAAGCCCAAACCGAACGTGCCACCGGAGCGTAGGATTCCCTCTGCTTTGCCTCCGCCCTATAGCGGAGGCTCTTCCTGCCACAACGGCATAAGCCCGGTCTTTGATCGGGACAACACAAAGCTCCAGCGCCAGTACGAATGTGGATTTCCCCTGGTTTACGTGTGAGTAGACAGATCGGCGACCCCCAATCCCTTAGATGGCTACTAACTTCGCGACTAGTTTACGTGTGGCTACGCTTAATGTAAGAGGCCTGTCTGTGCGTAGAAAACAACAGCAACTGTGCCGCCTTCCGCTAGAACACGAAACTGATTTGCTCGCGGTTCAGGAAACCAAAATTGAAGGCGAAGAACAGACAGATAGAATTGCAGAAGTCTATCGCAACAGATACGGTGTTTGTGTGTGTCATGCTTTCTTACGAACTTTTGTAAGAAACGCTCGTTGTTGATGCTGTGTTTTCATGTGAGAGTGGACGTCTTGTGATATGCGATTTTAAATCGGCTGGAGTGGCTTGGGGAGCTGTATGTGTATACGCTCCGAATGTGATACATGAAAGAGATAGTTTTTGTTTTCTCCAGGTTAAGTCATTCCTATTGACTGTACGGCGTGTAATAATGCTTGGCGACTTCAATTGCGTCTGCAGACCAGAGGACAGGACAACAAACCGTTCTTTTCGTGACAAGAACGCTGAGTTACTTACAGAAATTGTCAGTGAGCATGAGCTTGAAGATGTAGGCTTGATATTGACGCATGAAGCCCAGGTGAAGTACACTCACTTTCAAGGAAGTAGTCATGCTAGATTAGATCGTATATATGTTCCTATCGAATGTTCGCTATTATGTTCTGACTATCAGACGATCTATGTCAGTTTCAGTGACCACTGTCTAGTCGTGGTTACAATTGGTATGAAGAAAATAGCTACGAAGTTTAATTGACACTTATGGAAGTTTAATAATAAACTACTGGAAGATAAAGAGTACGTGACCAAAGTCGAGGATTATATAGTGAACATGCTGCGAAGCGAGTCTAGAAGTTTTATTAAAGTAGGGGAGAAGTTCAAATGCAATATTAAAAGAGCTGCGATTGAGAGATCATGTACGCTTCGGCGGAAAGTAAAACAGCAAGAAAAAGAGCTTTACAGTGCCCTAGATTTTATGCTTACTATAGAGTGTTACAAACCGGGATTGTCACAAAAGAAATTAAAGAGACAAAAACTAAGCTCCAGGCAATGGACGATGAAACGTATCGAGGTGCGGTGATAAGGGCGCATAACGAAAGACTGTGGCTCGAGGAGACGCTCCACAAAAGGGCGCTTGGTGATGAAAAAAGGCACTCATTGTCGAAACAAATAAAGGAAATATGCTATCGAAACGAAGTCACAAATTGAAGTGAAATAATCGAGCGGACGTTTGTCGAAAATTACCGATATCTATTAATTTGAAATTACCGAATACTGAGTACTTCAGAACAGAATTTCTATCGCTGATGCCGAGACTAGACGACGACCTTCTGCATGGCCTTGAAACTCGTATTACAGTAAGCGAAATTGAAACGGCGATTCGGGAACTAAGTTCAATCAAGTCCCTGGGCCCGATGGTCTCGGTGCATCAATACAGGGTGTCCCACCTATCAGGGGCGTAGCCAGAAATTTTTTTCGGGGGGGGGGGTTCATCGGCCCGACCGGGGGGGGGGGGGGAGGCAAGCGTCTGCTTTCCTCTACGTGACGTGCTCGATAATAAATATCGGTAGTTGAAGCACCCTCTATGCATGTATATCAAAGACATGGGACCCCCCCTCCCCCCTCGCGTGTGTGTGTGCTAGAGCACTGCACGGGCTCGGGCTTACCCGAAAGCCCGGGCCCGTGGGACGGGCCGGGCCGGGTAGAACTGTTTTTTCACGGGCTCGGGCTGGGCTCGGGCACGGCATGTGCTTTTTGACCCGGGCCCGGGCCGGGCTCGGGCTTTCTGGTGGTGTGCATGTAACGTGCAGTGAGTTATTCTCGGGCGACTCAACTCTGAAGAACATTATTTTTCGGTCTCGGGCCGGGTTCGGGCCGGTTTAGAGTCGGGCTCGGGCCGGGCTCGGGCCGGGATCGGGCCTAAGGTAAAGGGGTGGCGGGCCGGGCCGGGCGGGTAATGTAGATTATTTCCGGGCCCGGGCCGGGCGCAGGTCTCGCCATAAAAGTTTTGATCGGGCTCGGGAGGACCACCCAACGTAATAACGGGCCCGGGCCGGGCCCGGGCTGAAAAAATCGGCCCGTGCAGTGCTCTAGTGTGCGCTTGTGAAGAAATTAAGTAAAAAGTAATGTAAGCTCAGTAAAATACAGTAAGTACGACAGGTACAGTGGGCGTTTGGAGCAACCGTCTCTCATCGCGCCACTGAATGGACCAGTCTTCGAAAACGCATCATTGAGACGACCCGCCCGATCGGAGAAGACATCATTAATTGTTAATCTCCGTTAACCGTAGATGACGTCGTCCTCGTCGGGGCGAAGTGCGTTTCACAAGTCAAGGACGGCTATATACCTACTCCCATAGCAATAGCTTGTTCGCTGCGTCTTTGCGCTAGAAAACTGAAATACGCGCAAAAACGAGTAATGCTTTTTTTTACGAAGCTTTCGTCGCCTTGCATTTCCTGCGGCAAGTGCATGGGCCGCTGTGTCTTCCGCTGTGTGCGAGCGTGCAGCCGTCATTTGCCTTTACGTCAACAGATTCAGAATTGTACAGAATATTTCACCGCACTGCATAGTTATGGCATGTGTACGCATTTTAAGTAGTGCGTGCGAGTCATTTCTGCTTCACTTAGGCCGGTGCAAACAGGAAGCGGTCTTGTACCTCACAGAATCTCGACTGATTGGTGTACTAGTGATGCAGGAATGAACTCCGGTCTTGTTCAGTGCATAGTGCACATAATCAATTTCTCAGGACGCGTGAACTCCGACGAGAACTGTCAGTGCCTGCAACAAGAGTTTACTTACGCTGTACTGCGCACATGTAATCCATGCTTGTCGGCTGTCTGTTTCGTGCATTCTGTTGCGAGTCGGTGGAATTTCACTGCTGGCATCAACCCTTTGGTGTGTACATTGCTGGTTTGGGATTCCACAACACAACAGCAACTACCAGCCTTTCGTAATTGCTGGTTTGAGATTCAGCAACACAACAGTAACTACCAGCCTTCCGTAGGGGCGCAATCGCAAACGAGAGACGTTTTGCGCTGCAGACTATGGCTACGTTCACACTTGGGAAGCGGCAAGCGGGTGGAGAGGTCAAAGCGGCCGGAAAGGCCAAAGCGGCCGGAAAATCTTTTCCGCGCATGTCCAAGTTCACATTTGTTTTGCTACCACCGCGGCCGCCGCTGCCGCTTTCGTCCACATCCATCTAGTCTGCGTACGTTTGTTGGCGTGGTGGCGCTCATTATCGCATTATTTGGAGCGGTATGTTCATTCACTGACCCACCCGTCATCAAAAGTGATCATCTTGCGCAATTTCGCGTGTCATCTGCGACCTTCGGTAAATTCCTCGTTGGCGTTCTGTAATTCTCCTCACACGGGCGCGGTAGCGCTGTGTCACAGGTTGCTGCCTAGGCGTGATTACATTTCTTTAATAGCTTTTATTTACAAGTTGTAATAACATTTCATCATATCGTGTTATTTTCGGCGCCTCCAGGACACGAAAGTGGCAACGGGAACACCAAAGCTAAAACCCGGGCTGGCCCTTTGTGTTGAGGCTCGCCGAAGCCTGCGCGTCCTACGTCAGGCCTACGCTCCCAATCTATCGTCGCGACGAGAAAAGCACCCCGCGACTTCTGCAACATACCGTGCACGTGCGAGGAGAATTATGGAGCGCCAACGAGGAATCTGCCTAACTATTGTCTGTCATGGAAGTGGAAGAAGAAATGGCTTTTATACTTCTACCTACTTGTTTTCTAGAAATGGACAATGAATAAACGGAAGACAAGAAAACCTCGGAAACGGCGGTGGTGGGTTCGCCTGGCTTTGCAAAAGCGCGAGAAGTTGGGTCACGTGACTCCGTTGGCTTCGTTGCCGCGCCTCCGGTCGCGCGAAGTTGAATACTATCGCGAGTATTGCTGACAGTACGTTTTAGAACTTCTCTTGTCGTAGAGCAAGAGGTGGTTCTTGATCGCGTCGATCAGCATTGCAGCCTACACTTTTGGGGCCATGTTCAATGTTACGACCGGAAGTTTACATGGTAGTGTAGCTTCCGGTGGAGCAGAGCGACTTTCCGCCACGTTTCCGCTTCGTCATGACGAAAAAATCGGTCCGAGACCAATTTGGCTCGCCGCCTGTTTTTCTGCCTGTTTTGCCGCCTAGGCGGGCGGATTTTTGCAAGATTTTGCCGCTTCCGACAGCTTCGAGACCAAGTGTGAACGTAGCCTAAGATCCTGCGCGAGCGCGGCCTAACCGGCACCTGAAGGGAAGCGGCGGAAAGTATACCA